>NC_061121.1:204098946-204189766 GCF_002878395.1 Capsicum annuum
ATCTATTTCGTTTAAAATTTATAAGCAATATGAGTGTTTATCTAATTACTTCATTATATTTCTGAAATTAGTTTAAAATATTGTTTCTCAACCCTTTATTTTTCTATGTTTTTTTACTGTAATTTAACTACTTCTATCTAGTTCAACTATAAATTGACTTTGTGTTGTATTACATGCCATGATAGTTGAGTTTTCTTCTCTTTTTCAAAATATAGAATACTGAGTTTTAAATATAAATTAGTTAAATTTGATTTTCTAATGTTCATTAATTTCGTCATTTGTTAGGATTATAATTACTTAGTATACATAATTTAAGACTTTGCTCAGTATAATTAAAAAATATTTTTTCATAATATGATCTAAAAATCTGAATATTGAGACATAAAGCATAAAGTAGTCCAATTGATCAATTAATCGAAGCTTAATTAATTAACATATTATAAAATAAATATAAACTTATAATATAAAAAAATAATTGTCAACATCATAAATGATTTATCATTAATATTGGGATAATCTAAAAGGCAATATCTTTTAATTTTGCTTCAAAATCATAATATCCTTCGATAATATCTTGTCTTTCTTGTTTTAATTTATTTATGAGTTTAATTCTATTTTTGATTTTCATATTAAGGAGTTTAAATAATAAGATAACCAAATTAATTGAATTTTAAGTCTATCTAATAAAGAGTTAATCTATATTAAATTTTTGAATTTAAAAATTAATATGTTATCTAATCAATAGACAAATAAAACTAAATTTGATTGAATTTAGACTTATATATTTTTATGATACGAACTAAAATTTTATGTTTTTTCGTTTCATTTATTGTTCTTCTAGTTCAAAAATTTTGTAATAAAGAAAAACATGTATTTTAGATATCAATTAAACTTTATATTTTGATTATAACGTTATTATATTTTTTTCTTTAAACATGATCTAATAAAATGTTACGTGATACTTAACATTCTAGTATCATATAAAATTAAAAAAATAAAATAATATGAATATTTATTTTAATAAAACAATAGAATAAAAATGGTAACATTGGTTAGCAATTAAAAAAAAAACTAAAATATGTGACTCAAAATCTTAACAAAAGGTGATTTTATTTTTCATTTATATAATCGAATATATTTACTTTTATCAAAAATAAAATGAACAAAATTCAAATGACAAATACTTTACTTGAATTCAAGCCCGTATATAAGGAAAAAAAAATAGCCTATAATTTCGCCATCACTCTTCTGCATATGAAAATGAAGATTTTAAATAAAAAATATTTCAAGAAATTGAATAATATGAAGAACGCAACAAATAAATTTATGAATAAATCTAACAATTAGTAAAGATAACAAAGAGAGAAAGAAGTTTAGTGTTATATATTATTGCACAAGTATATATATAGAGATTAGGTAGTTAGAACTCTGATCCAACTCAAATTTCATTTAAATTTGTAATTCAAATATGATATTAATATAGATGATTATATTTAAAAGATTCTATTATCCTACTTCTATGTACTACGTACTGCTTTTATTACTACTACTGATTATATAGATTTAAGAGAGATTAAGAAAATAGAACTCCATAAATTTCATTTAATTTCAAATTCAAATCAAATATAATATCTATTTGTTAAAAAAAGATCAATTTATTGTTCTTTATTATCCATATTTTTTCAAATATAATTCATACTTATCTTATAATGTATAAATTTGAATTAAGAGAAATATTTAAAATAAATATGATTGATCCACATATTTTTTTTGAAAAAAAAAATTACCACGTTTTTTTTTTTTTTTTTTATACTTTTTACTTCTATCGCTATAACTATGTACTACCCACTACTACAATTTGTTTTTAATTTATTATATTATTATTATTAATGATAATATTTTTTTAACTTCCATTTTTAATATATAAATGAAATGAATTCAACGATATTTTAAATTATTATTTGTTTATAGATTATTATTGTAATAAAAAAATAAGAGTTCAAATTCAAAATCGAATGTGATGTCAATTTGTTGGAAAGATGAGGTTTTTAAAATATTATGATTATCTTGTTGTTTGAATGTGATGTCAATTTGTTAGAAAGATAAGATCTTAAAATATCATGATTATCTTATAGTTTAAATTTAAGATTCTGATATACTACTATTAATATTATTTTAATTTTAATTTTAAATCTTTATCTTTCAATTATTTTCCTTTTAAAAAATTGTGTTTGGTTAAAGGTGTTATTAAACCAATCCTAAAAATCTCCACAACCTTAACTAATGCATTTTATTTATTGAATTTTAAAATTAATAACTAACCACTCCTAAAAATTCTCCTCAACAACGTGATGCATTTTCTTTTTAAAATTTAAAACTAATAACTATCCTCAAATCTTACCTAACAATTTAAAATTTACCCTATTATATATTTAAATATTATATAATTAATTTATATTTTTTTTTACATCAATTGCTACCAATACTACTACGTATTATTACTGCAGCGGCTGCTACCAATATATTTTTTTTTTTAATTGTTATTATATATTTATTTTTATTAATATTTAAATCAAAAGAATTTAAATATATTTTATAGTATGAAAGACATAAAATTTAGGAAATAATAAGAGTTGATTTAGACTTCTTATGTAGTAGGTTTTTACTTTTAAGCTAATGATTTTTTTAAAGGATAATGTATTTTTATATTTAAATATTTTTAAATAAAATTCATATTTATCCTCTAATTTAGAAATTTGATTTCGGGAAGACCCCAAAACGTGTTTTTTTTTAAATTATTATTATTATTATTATTATTATTATTATTATGTGTATTGGCATTTTTAAATATAATTTGACATTTGATGACAATGGATTGTCATATTATTTTTGCCTCTGCATAGAACATATATTTGTTATGCCAATTATTAAATGTTTGTCAATAGACTCAAGTTCATTTCTTTTTTACATCAATTGAGTCCTAATAACATTTCAACTATTGTCGATTAAGCTAGTTTATAATTTTGAAATGACTTAGAAGTCAATTTTTTAATCATAATTGTATAGTTTAGATTACAGTAGGCTAACACCATTGAAAAACTCCTAACTACTATTGATAATCCAACGTATTCAAATACAATGTAACATTTAAAAGAAATATGTTTATGAAATAGTAGTAGTTCATTTAAAACTCTTCAATATTATATTCTTAGTTTTAAGCTAACGATAGTCTTTTTTTTACAAAAAAACTTAATATTTGTTTCAAATAATTATTAAAATCTTATTACAATAATATTAAATTTGTCCTAAAAACTGCCACATGGCTTCTCAGCAGCTTGTCACTTGGCTTTTTATGATGCTTTGTCCTCTACTTTATAATATATATATATAGATATATAGATTTTAACCCAATTTCCTTGTGATTTTAAAAACCCATTTGTCCAATTCACATCGAGCTTGAATCTTGTTTTTCACTGGTGTATTTTGATTTCAAGACAATAATTATAGAGCAAGTCCAATTCAAAAATTCCATGCAAAAACTTCACAACAAATCTCAACAACTTATATTTGAGTTTTTCAAGATATCAACAACCACAAGCTTTCAATAAAAAGGATTCGAAACGAAATCGGAAAACTGAAATTAGATATCAAATGTCAATAACAATAAAAGTCGAGTTTTGGAATTCAAATGATAGAATGAGTAATTGTAACGATCTTTTTGTCGTTACGTATAAGTCTCTCGTTTAAATTTTCATACTAAAATTCTTTCCAAATTCGAAGGTATAAATTTCAGGCTAGGCTAGTTTCTGACGAGTTAGGTATGGTCTTGGAAAATTCGAGAATGATTTAGGTAATTTTGATGGTGTTTGACGTGATTTCTAGTTAGCGAAGATGATATGGTACTCATAGAATTCTACAAAATTGAATTTGATAAGTAGAACTCCTGAAATTGGTCGTAGCGTGTAACATCCCAAGAGTACATCCTGGCTGCTACATGGTGCTTATAGTCTTGAGAGACCACAAACTAATTCATGAGCTGGTACCTGCTATGAGCATAGAAAAAAACTGATTACAAAAAGAACATGTGTGAAATTTAACTAAAACGCCATAAGGTTTTTAAAAAATTGTAATCAACACTGAATCATGAAGTTAACATTTGAAAACATACTGAAAAGTTAACTAACTGTCTGTACTAGTCTGAAAGCCTCTAACTGAATAACCGAGGAGTTGATGGGACAAGCCCCCAACTAACTTCGACTATCTACTAAAACTGAGAAAAACTAAAATAACATAAATGGTCCTCAAAACATAAGGACTCACCACTGTTGCTGCTACTGGTGCACGGGGATATCTAGGTACAGTCGAAAACTTGAGCGTCCGAACCTATGATATGAAACATCATAGCACAAAAAATGGGTATACGATCTGAATATACTGGTCTTCTAAATGAGGTAAGGCTGAGATACATGAGTTTATATGCATAAATGATAACCAACTGAATGAATAGCATGGGATATTGAACATAAAGTAATAACTAGCTAAATGATTTAAAGTAATTTAGTAAACATGCATGGAGTAGAGATGGTCGCATGAGGATACTAAATATAAATGTGTAAAAGCTGTAAAATCTGAGAATGCATGACCAAGCATATAATATGTTTCTGATATAATCTGTAACTGAAATACTAACAATCTGCTAACTGAATAACTGATAAACTGAATGCTATGGTTAAACAAAACTGCACTGAGTTTTGAACTGAATACTGAAACTGAAACTGTGGGAGGTATCATCTAACCAACTTGCCCCAAAGCTAAGCTGATTGGGGTCTAACCTGTAGCCCCAGTTAGAAGGGTGCTAGTACCGTGCCACGAGTACTAACAATGATTGTGGAGTCAGTCCTAATCTAGCGGGTGACCCCTGAGATCAGTCCTAAACTAGTAGGTAATCCCTGAGAGTGTCAGTCCTAAACTGGCGGGTGACATCTCATATCCTATGATGGATACGTAGTTCTGGAGTATAAAGACTACTACTAATGACTCTGCCTAGCTGACAGGGAAGTTGTTTTCCCGGCACTCGCTCTGTGCTGAATCCTACTCCCAACTAAACTGACTCGAAATACTGAACCGTTCTAAGTTTAAATGATCATGATAACTGACTGAAATGGTACTGCTCATAACATATCTGAAACTATTCTGAAGATACTGAGACTAAGTAAACAGCTAAGTTTTGGGTATTCATAACCCCCAGGACTTGATAGCAATAACAACAACAGGGACACTTGAAAGCTTTGAAACCATGGAAGGAGATCATTGTTCACAATTATTCACTTAAGCATTTCATCAAACACATGGGGGTCAAGACTTTAACATAAGGATACTTCTAGACATAATGAGATATCACAATCATTTGTTTTCAGGTTTTAACAAATTTACTAAAACATAAGTATTTTTTAAGTTAATAGAGTAGTTTTGTTATGACTAAAATTATTTGGAGGGAAATTATCATCTTGATAATTTTAAAAAAGAAATAACTCATACAGAATAAATTGGAAAAGAGTTAGAAAAGATTTAAAGGAATGACAAAATCATAAAACTGAGGATTTATTCCGAGTTCTCATGAACATGATATGGAAACCACAATATTTAAAATATTTTATAATGTATTCCACTTGAAAACCAATTCCAATATCTTAACTTGTAAAAATGTAATAAGTAGTCATTGTTCGAAACCCAATCATTTAGGCATTTCATCAAACGAATGCAATTCATAGTTTAAAGTAGGCATGAGAATAGTTTTAAAACTTGTATGTAATAGCATGATTTCACTTCTAAGATCACCAATTAGGGTTTAAATTCAACAAAAAACACCATTCAACCATGTAAGGTTTTATATAATCAATAATTTCATGGAGACATGATAAAAATTCAAAATTCATGTAAGTTATGGACATAATTAGTAAAATATGTAATAAGGAATGCTTTCAATGAAAATATATTGTAAACATCATGTATAATCAAAATTCATAAAAGCTTCATGGAGATAAATCATTATAAACATGTAATTTCATGATTTAAAACATAAAAGATGGATTCTTGGACTCCATGGGTGAAAAGGGCCTGTGGATGTACATCTAACATACCTTACGGTTTTAAGCTTGCTAAAGAATTGTAGTTGTTGATCGTTCTTAAGTGGAGAAACTTGAATTCTTAAACTTTCTTGAGTAATTAATAGTTGAACTTGATAAATTTGGGTGGTGGCTAGGGTTTCTTTTTGAAGAGGAAATTATGAAAATATTGAATATAATGCTTTAACTAATGATTAATCTCATTTTTGATTGAATAGGGTGAAGGAAAAATGACTTAAATTCCCTTGAGAAATTAAAATCAGAATTGAAAAACTAGAAATCCCGATTTTGACACCCGGCACGATGCGGTACAATTGCGTTAGGCCACTGGAAAAGGTTGAACTCGAAATGACACTCCTCCATGATGCAGTGCTATCGCGTTGCATCTCTGGAAACTGGCGAGCCCCATTTTACCCATCACCGTAATACGATGAAATTGCATTGCCTCACTGTAAAAGACGAGTTTCATTTTTGGGGTCTTCGCGACGCGGTGCTGCTCGTTTTGATCTACTGCTTTCACTAAAAGTGCCATAACTTCTCACACGGGTATCGGATTAAGGAGAAATTGGTATCGTTTGAAAGCTAATTCAATTTTCTGTAATTTGATGGGTTTGAATCTAGAAAATTCTTAGTAGAATGAAAGATATGATCATTGGAAGTTTACTAAAGCAACATTCTTCTCAAAACTCAATCAGTAAGGAATATTTTGATTCATCTATTAGCTAAGAGTTACTTGAGGCCTTAATATGCATCAAACTCACTCATAAAACTACTAAAGCACTACAAATTTATTTCTCATAATCTTGAAACACTGTCCTAATATTGGTTTGAATTCTTAGGGTATTACAATATCTCCCTCGTAGAAACATTCATCCTCGAATGTGGCTAGTTAGACTGAGAGTAAGAAACTTAAGACAACTGAGATCACATGCTGGACACACATGACTGGGAACATGACTGCCTAACTGAGTCTGAAACATGATATATGAACTGAATATTATGAACTGAACTGATTCCTTGACTACATGCAATGACATGTGAATGGTTATAAGGCTAAGATCGGAACGTGAGAGTCAACGTATGAGTATCCCTTACTTCAAGTTGGATCTTGTTACATGGAGAGAAGATGGAAGATTTAGTACGTGAAAGTTCAGGCATTACAATACATCTCCTTCTTAGGATAATATATTCCCCATAAGATATTGGCTTGACTGAAATACTGAGGAAAGACTGAGATGATGCACGAAACACATACGAAATGAATTATGACTGGAAATCTGAAGTGCAAAACTAAGGTCTGAGGAATAGAGGGTAAATAACACAAATTCATCAAAAAGGTTTAAACTGAGAAGATACATGGCATGAATCTAAATTTTACTGATTATTAAGTGTGTAGCATGAGTACTGGAACTGAACATACTATAAAGCATGAGTACATGAGTCATGAAGTGCATGGACTGAATTTGGAGTTCATAAATTTATGGAACATGATCTGTACTTCTGTAAAAACTGGAACTCCTTATACCAAGAACTGGAAATTTATATGATTTTTTGTGATGTGCATGAACATGAACTATGATTATGGAAATGACATATAAGGCATGAGCAGATATCATGATGACTGAGAAACCTTGCAGTGAGATAAGAACGAGTTAGACATCCTCTTCCCCTACTATTTTTCTACACATACTGGCATCATTACTAGGATCTGAGAGCCTGGCTTGGTTACTTACTCTATTATCTCCCCCTTAGCTTAAAGCCATCATTCTAAGTCTGTGAACCACTTAATCAACAACTCTAAACTGAACTATCACCACTTTACCCTAGAGTCCGGGGTAGATAATGGAGAGGGATCTGCTAAAGTATCAGGACTGATGCCAAAATTTAACAATTATATAGCGATTACATAAGAAAGTGAAGCTCCAGGGTCAAATAAAATATACACATGAAGATTAAAGGCCGGTGACATACCAATAACCATATCAGGAGAGCTTTCCTGATCATGACGAGACTGGAGAATGGTTAAACTGACCCTGTTGACGTAAATATTTTCCCCTCTTAGCCATTAATCTATACTCCCACATCCTGTGGCTTGGATTACTATATCCAACACATACATCGCTGCCAACTCTACACACACCTAGGTGATTTCTACCATATTCTCTGCAAAGCAGATGGGTACGACCACTGCTCACACTACCCTGGGTTTTAGATCCCGATGCACTATCATGACTATCATTACTGAAACTTGGTACTGGTACACTAGCTGAATAAGGGGCTGTGGCTAAAGATATTTGACGGAATTGAGAATGGTTACCACCCTCTGACCTTGGCTGAGAAAAATTAAAACTACCTATCCTAGCCCTCTTATTCTCTCTTTCCTTCTCTTAGCTTTCTCTTTCTCAATTTGCTAGGCATGGACCATAATCCTAGATAAGTCATCTCCTTAATCAACATAGTTGTATTACACTCTTTGACAATATTATCAACTACACCAGAAACAAACTTACTCATTCTAGACCTGTTATCATCCACCACATGAGGAGCATACCTAGGTAGCTGAGTAAACTCTAGGGAAAACTCTCTCAAACTCATGTTGTCCTGATTTAGATTAATAAACTCGAACACCTTAGCCTCTCTCAGCTCTAAAGAGAAAAATCTATCTAAGAAGGATATAGCAAACTCCTCCAATTGTACAGGCCCTGCATCGACACCTCTATCCTCTTTTCACTACTTAAACCAGGTGTGAGCTACCTTCTATAGATGGTAAGCAGTTAGCTCTATACTCTTACTAGATGTCATGCCTATAATATCTTTTACCTTTTGCACCATGTCTAGAAATTCCTGTGGATCCTCATCAAACTTGGATCCAAAAATGAAGGAGGGTTCATTTGGGTAAAGTCCCGAATCCTAGCTGCGGTAGTATTAGCCACTAGGTTGGATAGAACAGTGGCTGGCTAAGCATTCTAAGATTCTAGGGAGTGAGCTAGAGTAGTGAATGTAGCTTTGAACTCTGCATGAAAAACATGCTCATTTAGGAAATCTTTCTTAATGGGCTGTGGTGCTGGTTGGTTTATATTTCTTCTTTTGATAGTTTTTCAAGAGGCATATTCTGTAAACGGAAGGAAAGTCAATTTAGATAGAAAGTTTAACTTGAGCTCATACTTATTCACATGATATGAATATTGAAAGAAGGGAACCATTTCCTAAGATGCCTTGTAGCCTCTTATCCATAAGTGTGGCGCATTTCACACCCATGCACAAGACTCTACTTGACACAAATTTCATATTTCCTAGGACACTTTAAAACCTTAGGCTCTGATACCAAGTTTGTAATGCCTCGAGAGTACACCCTGGGTGCCATATAGTGTTTATAGTTTTGAGAGACCACAAGCCAATCCATGATCTGGTACCTGCTGTGAGCACTAAACAAAACTGATGACAAAGAGAACATGTGTAGAATTTAACTAAAATGCCATAAGGTTTTTAAAAAACTATAATAAATACTGAATCATGAAGTTAATATTTGAAAACATACTGAAAAGCTTAATAACTGTCTGTACTAGTCTGAAAACCTCTAACTAAATAACTGGGGAGTTGATGGGACAAGCCCCCAACTAACTCCGACTGTCTGCTAAAGCTGAGAAAAACTAAAATAACATAACTGGTCTACAAAACATGAGAACTCACCACTGTTGCTGCCACTGGTGCATTGGGATATCTAGGTATGGTCAGGAACTTGAGCGTCCGAACCTATGATATGAAATATCATAGCGCAAGAAATGGGTATGTAATCAATACTTTGAATATACTGGTATGCTAAATGAGGTAAGGCTAAGATGCATAAGTTTATATGCATGAATGATAACCAACTGAATGAATAACATGTGATAACTGAACATAAAGTACTAACTAGGTAAATGATTTAAAGTAATTTAGTAAACATGCATGGAGTAGAGATGGTCTGGTTAGCATGAGGATACTGAGTATAAATGCGTAAAACTGTAAAATCTAAGAATGCATGACCAAACATATAATATGTTTCTGATATAATCTGTAACTGAAATACTAAAAATCTACTAATTGAATTACTGATAAACTGAATATTATGGTCAACAAAAACTAAACTGGGTTCTAAACTGAATACTAAAACTGAAATTATAGGAGGTATCATCTAACCGACTTACCCCAAAGCTGAGCTGATTGAGGTCCAACCTATAGCCCCAGTTGGAAGGGTGCTAGTACCATACCTTGGGTACTAACAATGGCTATGGAGTCAGTTCTAATCTAGTGGGTGACCCCTGAGATCAATGCTAAACTAGCAGGTGATCCTTGAGAGTGTCAGTCCTAAAATAGCAGGTGACATCTCATATTCTACGTTGGCTGCGTAGTTCTATAGTACAGGGACTTCTACTAATGACTCTGCCTAACTGATGGGGAAGTCGTCATCCCGACACTCGCTAGGTGTTGAATCCTACTCCCAACTGAACTGACTCAGAATACTGAACCGTTTTAATTTTAACTGATCATGGTAATTGACTGAACTGGTGTTAGAGAAAAATATTGTAACACTAGAAACACAACAAAACTCAAAAGTCAAAAACTCAAAATGTGACCTAAGACCAAAAATATGAATAGTAATATTTTTTTGTGATATTTGATTTTCTCAAGATAACAAACCCAAAATTGACTTCATAGAAATAAAATCAAGCTCGACTCTAATACCAAATGATAAGAAATCAAACTATGATAACTAAAAATTCATACAAAAAAGTAAAGATAACTGATAAAGATAATAATTAGACATAAGAAGAAGAGGTAATTAAGAACAAAAGAGTATATTAAACTTTAATACCCTCAACTACAATCTTAATCAATCAACTAATTGTTATGGTGACCAAGAGGGAGATGATTGTCCTTAAAACCTACATTTCTAATACAAGTTTCAATATAAGTTTACTAATTCTCTCACTTAATAGAGAAACATTAATTTATAATAAAGAAAAAAATAAGAAAATAACTGAAGCTCCTAAGTATTTATAGTTTAGGTCTAATTACTACACATTTAGGGGTCCAAAAATGACCCAATTAAAAGAAAAGGCCCACACAATCCACTTGAGCCAATTTGAAGAAGTTGGGGGTGCATCCTAGGCATACTACGGGCTGTTTTGACCTTTTCTTGAAATGCTAAAGCAGGTCCAAGGCAGATCCAACGTGCCTTGGGTGCATGTCCCTTCTAAGGGACTTTCTAGGCCAATTTTGCATTCCCTTGGATCCTCTAACGATTCTTGACCCAATGTGAGTGAAATCATCATCAAATGACACCTTCTTGATAGTAAGAAGACTTTTTCAAGTATCTCCCTCTTCATGAACAATCCTAAGTACTTTGAAGCTTTCAGGCTTGGTTTCTAGTATAAGGTTTAGAGGTAAACTAAATTATATCATATTTATTTTAAATATTTGAATACACTATCCTTATTATGTCAAGTGTGATGTATTCATATACTAGCATAGACTACAACATGTGTTTATGTAGAAGTATTTGAATTTAATAAAGTAGATAAGGATAGAATTGAAAGATTGTTATATGACCATTCAATATCATCCAGGTAAGGCTAATGATGTAGACTATGCATTAAGCCAACAGGTGGTAATATGGGTAGTTTGTCATTCTTAAGGGTGTCCAGGTTTCTTTGATCTAGAGAGTTTTAAACTCTTGCATCTCAGAGTATGCAGTTTGGGGTTTTAAATAATGGTAGAGTATTGGATAATGTTGAAGTGAAGTCAATATTTCTTGATCGAATTAAGGCCAAGATATTTAAGGAAAAGAAGTTAATGCACTTTGAAATAAAGTGGTGCATGGGGGAGGGGGCGGATGTTACTTTTTACATTAGTGGAGTTATTGTGGTTTAAGGGAAAGTTGTGCATTCTTTAGGTTGGTGATTTAATTTGCGATGTACTTTTAGAAGCCCGTGGTTTATGTTATTCTATTCATTTGAGTAAAACTAAAATGTGACTTGAGAAGATTTATCGGTGGCCCAAAATGATGAGGGTCATAGTGGATTATGTGTCCAAGTGTCACAACTGTCAATAGGTGAAGTATAAAGATCAAAGGCCCATGAGGTTTCTTCAGAGGATGCTTATACCTATGTGAAAATGAGAGAACATTTCTATAGATTTTATTGTGGGTATTCCTAAGACTTTTGGGAAATAGGACTCCATTGATGTGATAGTAGATTGGCTGACGAAATCAGCTCACTTTTTTCTAATTCAGGTTGGAGCTAAAATCTTTGTCAAGGAGATAGTGAGGATTTATGGGGTACCCCTTACCTTTATTACTCATTGAGATGCAAAGTATATTTATTGATTTTAGGATAGGTTGCACGAGGAGTTGGGAACCATGCTTGACTTTAGCATAAGTATTTATCCTCAAATTAATGGACTGATAGAGAAGATGATTCAAGTGATAGAGGACATACTGAGAGCTTGTATTTTTGACTTTGGTGGTTAGTAGGAACAGTTTATTCCATTGTGTAAGTTTTCATGAAATAACAGTTATCACTCCAACATTAATATGGAACCATTCGAGGCACTCTATGGGAGGAATTATAGGACTCCTAGGATGGATTGAGACTGGATATGTTCAACCTTTGGGCACTAACTTGGTGAGAGAGGCTCAAGCAAAAGTAAGGTCTATTCAAACTAAGTTATTGGATGCATAAAGTAGAAATAAGGAGTATGCAGGCCATCAGGTAAGAGACGTGGACTTCAAGATTGGTGAATAAGTGTTGCATAAGGTTTCTCCATAAAGGAAGTCATGAGGTTCTGTAAGAGAGGAATGCTCAGTCGTGGATACATTAGTCCCTTTGAAGTTCTTGAGGATGCGGGTCCAGTTGTGTATAGGTTAGTATTATTGTTGAGGTTGTCGGGAGTTCATTTGATATATCATGTATCTATGATCAAAAAATATCATAGGGATGGGTATTATATCATTAAATGAGACTCAGTTTTATTAGTTAAGAATTTGGCTTGTGAAGAGAAACCGGTGGCAATTTTGGATCTGGAATTTGGAAGTTTAGGAAGAAGAAATTTGTTTAGAGTACAAATAAAGTATCATCCAATCTAAGAATCCATTTTGTAAATTGAGGAATACATGCAGGACAAGTACCCTCAACTGTTTGAGGATACATGGACTCTCTTGTTTTATTATTTCAACCTATTTTCTCATTTAATCATTCAGAGATGAATGATAGATAAATTGATATCTATTGTAATGAACCTTCATATTGTTACATATAAGTCTCTCACTTAAATTTTATTTTAACATTTTTCCCTCATTTAAAGTTACAAAATTTAGGTTAGGCTAGTTTCGAATGAAATATAAGTGAGGCACGGTCTAGGACAATCTGGTAATGATTTGGGTGGTATGGTGGTGTTTTACTTGATTTCTAGTTAACTAAGATGGTAAGGAACCTATAGGATTTTACAAAATTGAATTTGGGTAAGTAATATTCTCAAAATTGGCCTTAACATATATGGTACTATATGGGATGCTTTGAAATTTTGGTGTGTTGTGAAAAATGGGAGTTTTGGGAGAAATCAAACATTCTTACTCACCTATGTTTTTATGGAGACATGCCCTAAAGTGGAAAAAATCCAATTATAGCGCCTAGTCAATAGCCTCTATAGCGATATGTGTTGTTATAGCGACGTATGGTCGTTATAAAGGCAAAAGTCATTTTTTTATTTTAAAAATCTCCCAAAACGGTTTATTTTCTAAAACACATTTTGGGGTAGGGTAGAGATGATTTTGGATGGAAATCATTATCTAACCCTTGTTTTGCTTTGTTATGGTAAGAATTTCATCTCCATTAACTAGTAAATCAATAATGTAGCTTCAAAATTGCTAGCTTGCATTATTCGGAGAGGGTTAAGGGCTGATTTTAGTTGGTTTTCTAGTATAAGGGAGTAATTTGGGTATAAAATCAATGGATTTTGATTAACGATTGTTAAATTACCCTTGCATGTCATTAATTCACTAAATTATTCACAAAATTAGTAGTTTTAGGTGAATTAAGGTAGAAAAGCCCGAGAACTGGGTGGGAATGATCATGAATTTGGCATTAGGAGTTAGGTGTGAGTGATAATCCCCAACATTGAATATCATTTCATTAATTATGTGTTTGTATGTATTTCTAGACAGATATCAATGAAAATCGCTAAAAAAGATATAACTCCAGCTTAGGGAGTGCAAGCTTGGTTTGAGGTAGGTAATTGTATTGTATTTTAATCTAATTTGTGTTATATTTTCATGTTAACTACTTCTTAGTATGGACTATTAGTACAATATTATTTGGCGTGGTCAATTCAATGAATTTAGCTTGTTGTGTGATTTTACCTACCTTATTATTAAATTAGGAATGTTTTGGTATGATATTTGAACATTCTCTCTATTTATTGGTGGAATAATATTGGCAGACACTTGTGTCTTAGGTTTAGTACATGGACAAAATTTTTCGCTTGCATGTCATGAATAGGGGGTGGCTACAATATTCATGGAATATATGTACGAGGTTTTGGTGAGTTTGATGGTTCAATGAGTGAATCAGAGAAATGCATTATATGTTAGATAATTTATTAAATGTGTCTCAATTTTGTTTGATCTTTCCTTGACTGAACTTGACTTAATCATGAATGTCTTGGCTTCTTGCTTGTTCTCCTAAACTGCTTAATTTATACTTGTTGTGTTAGGTGTAGTTAGAATGAGCATGAATTAACTATTTATCCAATGCTTTAGTTAAGTGTTCATAT
The DNA here is from genome assembly GCF_002878395.1 of Capsicum annuum. Taxonomy (NCBI): domain Eukaryota; kingdom Viridiplantae; phylum Streptophyta; class Magnoliopsida; order Solanales; family Solanaceae; genus Capsicum; species Capsicum annuum. Next base: position 204,113,883 of record NC_061121.1, read on the forward strand.
TCTCATCTTGGGTTGTCCAAATGACCCTACCAGTACAGTGCTTTTCTTGTGCACCGATACTACACCTACTCTTACTTTAGTTGAGTGCAACATATCTTCCAGTAGCTTCTTCAAGACCTCAATTGTGATTCTAGCGTGTGATCAAGATTCTAGGGGTGAGCAATTTATTTGGGCTATCATGAAATCTTTATTTTATGACATTGTATTTTGTTTTGGACTTATGCACTTTCCTTTATTCTAACATTTTAGTATATTTTGGTACACTAACTTTAGAATTCTAGGGTTGTGTTTGATTTGATACTTATTTTTGCATTTTTATTAGTTTTTAGACGGGATGATCCTTAAACTATTAATGAGATAATTTTCTTCTCTTTCTCTAATATTGGTTGGTACTTCTGGGTTATTGGTTGTCCCACCAGAGAATAGGGTGGGTGCCATTTATGTCTAATCGGATCGTGATAGTAATCTAAATGAAATAGCGATTCATATGAATCATGAAACAATAGTTTTTTTATTTTGATTTTAAGATACGGAAGTCTTAAAGAAAAATTATCAATATAATTGCTATCCTAACACAAATAGTTTAATAAGATGGATTAGAATTATTTTTAGTAACCCACATGACAATTTTCGAATCAAAAAGAAAAATGATTTTTTTAATTCAAAAAATAAAAGTTTGTTATGAAGAAGGGAAAATGTGTTATTTTTATTGGACGACAAGGATATATGTGAGCCACTTTTTACCAAGGGGTATATCATCTCTAAATCGTAAAATTGAGGAGTATATCAAGTGATTGGATATTTTGGCTTTATTTGAATCCATTCAAGTATTGTATATACTACTTCTTCGTCAATTTATTTAACTCAATCGTTTGTAGATATTTTTGAATATATATATTATTGTGTCACAGAAAGATAGAATGATGTGGAGGATACGAATTATGATGATAAGCTAGCAGATAGTAGAGTGTGATCTCTCTTATCCCATCTTTTCCAATCTACTTTAATATGTTTTGTAGCAATTCAAAGATATATTGAAAACAACCTCTCTTCCTCTAGGTAGGGATATGTCTGCGTACACCTCCCCTCCCGAGACCTCACCATGGGGGATTACACCGGATATATTGTTGTTTTCATAAAATTAAAGCAATATATGTATAATATAAGAAAACTAAAAGATGAAATCAATAGAAATTGAAAGACAAGAGTGGAGAGCTTCTTATTCATCCAAGTATGTTTAAGTGTGTAAAATATGAGTTCTTTGTTTCTATAGTGTTCTAGAAGCATACAAAAGATTTCCATAACATACCATTAACCAAGAAACTCATGTGGGAAGATCATAGAGAAGGTGAGAAACATAGCATTAAGGATTTGGGATCATGGGGAAGGTGAAACATAATAGTGAATGCTGAAGCGCGGTGAGGAGATAGAGAGATTAGATTTAGTAGACCTCCATATAAATAAACATTCTATACATAGATGATGTATCTCATTTACTATGACCTAAACACAAGGGTCATGATGGAACTTATTGTGGCTATGTATTGATGAGTAATTCAATCACCCAAATAGATATGAATGAGAAAAACAATACCAAAATCCCAATGCAGGACTTCTAGCACAAAGTTGAACCACACATACATAAAGATAGCAAAAATTTAACTATCAAAACAATACATAAACAATCCTAAAACCTGGTGTCATAGTGTAAGAACAATCTACATACAACTTGAAGTCTGAAACTACAACTGATAATCCAAAAGGAACACAAGTTTGTAACCAAATACAAAACAAGACATGAACTAGATAGAATGGGGTAGGAGGTCAACTTTGGATTCATAGAGCGGACACTACCTCAAAAGTATCAAATCGCCGCCCAAACTCAATTGTCGTGAGGTGTACTCGTACCTGGATCTATACTAAAAGAGCATAGTAGGGATGAGTAAGGTCTACTTATACTCAGTAGGTATCATAGGCCGATTGATAAAAGTAGAAAATACAGTTATAAATACACACTATGGGCACGTCACCTGCAATCAAAAAATATCCCAAATGATAGCCACACTGTCTCCACTAACAGTTCTAAATATAAGGACATACACCAAGTACAAGTATGAAATAGAAGCAATGAAAGTTGGACATCAAATTAAACACGAAAGTACAACTAATGTATGATGTAATGCAATGAAAATGATAATGATGATGATGATGATAGTGTGATATCACCAATGTTGTCTCACAACCACCATATACACCTACCTAGCACTACTCTCGAGGTAGGAACCATAGAGGGCTTGCAACCCATATACAATCTAATAACCAATACTAATACCAACACCAATCCACTATCCATAAATCTTCTCCAGAACATGATCTTCGATAGAGGGTTTTTAAACGTGTCATATCTTTGTCAGAAAACTAGTATTCTCATTGTGACACCAATGCCTCATGAATGTGTATATAATATGAGGATGTAATGCTCATAACCAAACCAAAATGAGAAATTCAAATCCAAATAATACACGAGCACGTGAGATAAAATTCACTCAATAAGACAACCATTCATGATCCAATTTAATCCATGTAAAATTAGAATGAGATATGTAAGAAATATATCATTGAAACCGTATAAACCCCAACTTAGGAATTTCCACCAGGAAGAAAACAACTAGATATGTATGTACACAAGGCCAATAATGTCATATAAGACCTACCACACAGATCATACCTAGAAAATAATGTCTCAAACCACCAATAACAATAATATAGGACCTCACACGGGCACGTAACAGTTACAACGCCATTTTTATGATTAATATGCATACCCTTAGCATGCTTTTATATCAGTATTAACTACCCATCCTAATCTAAAGAAAGTTAAACCATAACCTACCTCGAATGAAGAAAACTGTAAGACCCCACAAAATTCTAAGCTTGACTCAGTCTTTTAAAGCCTACTAAGGGGTCCCAGACTTAGAAAATTTTAGCTAAGTATCAAGAATTATAATCATTTTAGACTTCAAAATTTGGAGGATTTTATTTCTGGCCTTCCCAGCCTTAGTTACTCAATTTTAAAATTAATTCATGATCAGGGTTACTTGTAGGTCATCTCAAGCAAGTTTTGGATTTTTTGGACTAGCGTAAGGGCGAGTTTGGATGGCCAAAATAGTGAAGGGTAACGATAGCCCCATGTCGCGAGGGCCAGTTAACCCAAGCAAGGGTTGTATCACGATGGCTACTTGACCCAAGTAGGGGTCGTGACATGATGTCTACTTGAACCAAGCAGGGGTCGCGACGCAAGGGCTATCCTACTCAGTATTATTTTAATACGGGTTATGGTGGGAAAATAAACCCTACTCAGTATTATTTTAATACGGGTTATGGTGGGAAAATGGGTCATTTTCCATACCTTATTCATCCTTAACACGAAATTAATCAGCCTATAGGGCAAAATCTCACAAGCATTAGGATTTTCAATTCAAGATTCAAACGTCAAGAATTCTACCATCAATCTTCTTAAAATCAAGCATAAAGGTATGTGAAGTGTTCATCCATGGGCCCTTTCACCCTTGGAGTTTAAGAAACCCTTTTTAAGATCTCAAATCATGATTTTCATGTTGTGGGTTGTTTGTATTCAGGTTAATCTTGTTGTGTGATTTCAAACATGATGTACTTAATGAATTTCATGAATTTATGTTAGCATTTGGGTTAAAATCTTTGAAATTGAAGTGATTAATGTAGCCATGATGTATTGAATTATAATTCATGCCCAAGTATAATATGATGCCTCCCATGTGTTTGCCAAAATGCCTAAGTGAATTAATTGTGCAATTTGATCCGTTGTTGATCTTAATTATGAACTCATGAAAGAACTATATGTCTAAATGACTCCCATGATTAAAGCTATGCCTTGAAGGTGTTTGTTGAAATGCCTAATGCGAATTGTTAGTGTACTTATGACATGATAGCATGCATCCCTATACATGTACAAGCTCAAAATTTTCAAGTGTTTGATGAAATGCATTAGAAAGTGAATTATGAACATGTGGCCATTATTGTGCCTTCAAGATTTATGTTACGCTTTACTCTTTATGCTATTGAGTCCTGGGGGTATTTAATACCCGACAATTTAGCTGTATACCTAGAGCCAGTGTCAGTTACATAATAGTCTCAGTCAGGTCACGATCAGTGGTACTTTTAGTTAGTTCTAGAATCCAGAAAAAATCAGTAAACTCAGTACTAATCCAGTTCAGCTCAGTAACAGTTCAGTCAAGCCTTGTATGAACTAGGAAATTAGTTCAGTGTCTATTCAGTTGGGAGTAGGATTTAGCACCGAGTGAACCCAAGGATGGGGACTCACCTGCCAGTAGAGGGTGTGACTCTTGGAAGCAATCCTTGCATTCTAGAACTACGTAGCCAGCGTAGGTTGAGACATCAAACTTGCCAGTCGAAGGTTGATGAGGTGTTTTAACCTGTCAGTTGAGGGCTCCACCGTTCTTATTAGAGTACCTTCCAAATAAGTGTATCTCTTCAGTTGTTTTTACCCGTGGCACAGCACTTGCACCCTTCCAACTGGGGTTATAGGTTGGACCCCAAAATTTATTTATAAAAGGGGCATGTCAGTTAGATGACTACCTCCCACAGTCTCAGTTTCAAATTTAGTCTCAACTTAGAACTCAGTATGGTTCTACAGACTTTAGGACTATCAGATACAGTCATCCAGATAATCAGTAGTACAATACTAGTAAACTCAGATATCAGTAAATTAGTATTCAGACTTAGTATCAGGTATCATCATGATTTTAGTTATAGTCTACGTATTCATGTATGCACTCTCATTCAGTCATATCCATGTTATTCAGTTAGTATTGTTCATGCGTCATGAATCTATGCATTTTAGACTACTTTACTGAGCATACCAGTACATTCAAAGTACTAACACATGCTTTTTGCGCTATGATGTCTTATATCATAGGTTCAGATGCACGGGCCCCAAATCATCCTCAGTAGTACAAATTCTCAGCAGACAGTTTATTGGTGAGTCCTCATATTTCGAGGACATGATTATTTTAGCATTTCAGTTATTTTGAGTAGTCAGACAGTTTAGAGTCTTATCAGACTAGAGTGTTTTCAGATAGTTGTTTTCCAATATTCAGTTTTTCGTATATTGTATTGTTTTCAGATTTGAACCTTATGGAAGTTTCCACATTTATTTCCTTATTTTGTTATCACAACCTCTTTATTATTCAGTGCTCATAGCAGGTACCAGTCATGGGTTAGCTAGTGATCCTTCAAGATTGTTAGCATCATATAGTGCGGGTACAGACTCGGGGCATTACCAAAACCAATCCAAAAGCCTTCAACACGGAGCCTTCCCTTTTGAATGGCCATGAAACCAACTAAAACATAAAAATATGGAATCTATGCATCAAAATGAAACCAAAAATACCCATATTGTCTATTTCTAAGTTGATGTCAAAATAAACCCTCAGAATGGGTTTTTAAAAGGAAGGGGTTGAATTAAAATTTTAGATCATAAATACATTACCCTTGATTCAAGGAAGCCATGTAAGAAAACCCAAATAAAAAAGGGTTTAAAATGAGGTTTAAATTTGAAGAAAACTATTTTAGGCCTTCCGGGCCAAAATTCCTAAATTTCACTTTTGAAATCATTTTAAAAAGCTTTAGGTGAAAAGAATCAAAGTAAAATAATTGAAATAGGGATTTGGATCTTACCCAATCTTGAAAATAGAAGAAATCTCCCAAAAACTCTAAAAATCAAAGCTCCAAGTCTCAAAACTAATGGAAAATCAAGAAAAATGATTTTTATATTACCTAGGTCTAACCTCTTAAGCGACCACTTGACTGCTTAAGCGGTCATCGCTAAAGTAGTCAAGTGCTGCTTTAGCGGTACCCATGTGCCAGCCCATTCCACTAAAGTAGGAAAGCCTCAACTAAAGCACTCCCTTGTTTGGAGCCAAGTTGCTAAAATGGTCAAAATAGCGCTTAGCACCCACTGCTAAAGCAACCAAAATGGCGCTTTAGCGGCTGCACCAGCTGGGTAGTGCACTAGCTGGACTTGGAAATATTTTCAAGTCTTCGCCAACCCCTGAGAATTCATCTGGAATCCTGAGAATACAAATGAACTAAGCTACCCTATCAAATTTGATGCTTCGAACTCAATGACTACATCAGATTTTTGAACAGAGGTTGTTTTAACATAATTGACCCATGAGACTCAATTTCACAATCTTTCAAACTGAGGGTCAAAATGTGATAAAAAAAAGCCATACAATCATACCAACCACCCTACTAACCCAAAATTAATGTTCTAAATCTACTGCCACAGTCTATTTTCCATATGATGCACAGAATAAAAGATGTTGACCAAAGTCAACAATAAAGTCTTTTAAACCTTTAAAACCCACAAAATCATACAAAATACACTATGATGCACTGAGAACTGTCTCAATCATTCCCACACCTAAAAACATCATTTAACAACAACAAGAAGGGGTAAAATTATCAAATAACATAAAAATTGAAGTTTCATAAAATCAAGCCGTTAAAATAACATGACTAATAACCTAGTTCATCCTTGAACTAAAGGAAAGGGAAATAACTGAATCACCCAAAAATGGGGATAACTGCCACGCGTATCAGACTTGACCTCTCAAGTATCCTTATCTACAAGTCGATGTCTCCAGTGGACCTTAAATACCAGAATATCTCTAAAATGTAACCTCCTAAAATCCCTCACTAGAATGGAGATGGGATCCTCAACAAAGGACAACCTCTCATTTAACTGCACTAAATCCCAATGAATGACATGAGATTCACCTAGAATATAATTTCAAAGCATGGAAATATGAAAAACTATATGAACATTTGAAAAATCTGGCAGTAATGCTAACTTATATGCTACATCCCTAATAGGGCTAATCTAAGCTAAGAACTTTATAGGGTCTTACATTATCTCCCCCCTGGGGACTTTCGTCCTTGAATGAGACTGCTGAAATTGAGAATCCAGAGGCACCAGACTTAGACACTGGGCATGCATAACTAAAGCATCGTTTCATGACTGAGATCACTGATACACTGAATTATCATACTAAACATGCATATCTATTGCATGAGCACATAGCTGAACATAATTCAAGAATGCATGGCTGGGATTACTAATAAGCTGAGTTTCTCAGATTGGACATGCATATCTGATGTATGAATACATGACTGAACTAACTCATGAACATTTGACTGAATATGCAATAGTAACTGATACCAAGTTTGTAACTAAAATCTGAACAAGAAACTGAATAAACTTAAGGAAAACTATTACCTTGAGTTGATCTGAGGTTGCAGAGAAGAGGTGAGGATACTTGGTCCATATATCTGCTTCTGCTTCCCAAGTAGCTCCCTCAACAGACTGATTCCACCATAGAACTTTGACTAGAGGGACTTCTTTGTTCCTCAATCTATGAATCTGATAATGAAGGATTTCGACTAGAATCTCTTCGTAAGAGTGGCTGTTCTAAACATCTATGCCATCTATGTGGATTACGGCTGATTGATCACCTATGTATTTATTTAGAAAGAAGACATAAAACACTGGATAAACTAAAGATAGATCTGAAGGCAACTCAAGCTCGTAAGCTACCTTTCCGAAAAGGCTAAAAATTCGATAAGGACCAACATATCAAGGACTGAGCTTCCCTTTTTTTCCAAACTGCTTTACTCCTTTCATAGGAGAGATATTTAAGTACACATAGTCACCAATCTCGAACTTGAGATCTTTTATGCATATATCTACGTATAATTTATGCCAAATCTAAGTTGTCTTAAGTCTTTCCCTAATCAACTGGAATTTTTCTAAGATATCAAATGCCAAGTCAGGTCCTACCACTGTGGCCTCGCCCACTTCAAACCAACCAATAGGAGATCTATACCTCCTCTCATAAAGCACCTCAAATGGAGCCATCTGAATACTAGAGTGATAGATGTTTTTTATACAAACTCAATTAAAGGCAAGTGGTCATCCCAACTGCCTTTAAAGTCTATCACACATTCTCACATCATATCCTCTAAATTTTAAATGGTCCTTTTAGCTTGACCATCTTTCTGAGGATGAAAAGTTATACTGAGGTAAACTCGGGTACCAAGACCCTTTTGGAATGCTTTCGAAAAATGAGAGGTGAATTGGGTACCTCTATCTGAGATAATGGACAATGGAACACCGTGCAATCTAACTAATTCCCTGATATAGAGTTTGGCATAATCCACGACTGATTAAGAGGTATAGACCAATAGGAAATAAGATGATTTTGTCATCCTGTCTACAATGATCTAAACTGAATCATACTGATGATGAGTACGAGGCAAACCCATCACAAAGTACATGTTCACTTATTCCCATTTCTAGGTGGGAATGCTAAACTCCTGTATGGACCCACTAGGCTTCTGATGCTTAATCTTAACCTGCTGATATGTTGAGCACTTAGCCACAAACTCTGGAATATTTCTCTTCATCCCACTCTGCCAATAGATCTCTCATAAATCATGATATATTTTAGTGGCCCTGGGTGAATATAGTAGCGCGCGCAATGTGCTTCTGAAAGAATTTGTTGCCTCAAGTCATCTATGCCTGGCCCCCATAGTCAACCCTAACAACACAAAACACCATCTCCTCTATGGGAGAAAACCTCTACTTTATAATCTCTGACTGATTCCTTCAACTTGACTAAACTAGGATCCCTATCCTGCTTCTCCTTTGCCATAGAAACTTGGGATGATTCTAAACTACTCTGCACCCATACACTAACTTTTGTAGAATCGACTAAGTGGACACCTAGTTGGGCTAGCTGATGAACTTCCTGAGCTAACTTCATTTTACTATCCTCCACATAAGCAACACTATCCATACACATTCTACTGAGAGCGTCGTCCACTACATTGGCCTTGCCCAGATGATACAGGACACTCATATCGTAGTCTTTCAACAACTCTAACCACCTTCTCTAACAGAGGTTTAAATTTTTCTGAGAGAACACATACTGCAGGCTTTTATGACCAGTTAACACATTAATGTGCACCCCATACTAATAGTGCCTCCAAATCTTTAAGGCAAACACTGCTGCTACTAACTCAAGATTATGAGTAGGATTGTTATTCTCATAGGGTTTAAGCTGACTGGAGGCATAGTCTATGACCTTACCTCTCTGCATCAGAACACACCCCAAGACAACTCTAGACGCATTACAATACACAACAAAGTCATCTGAACAATCTGGTAAGGTCAAAATAGGAGTTGTAGTGAGTCAAGTCTTCAACTCCTGAAAACTATTTTCATAAGAATCTGACGAATTTAACTTTCTTCTAAGTCAATCTGGACATAGGGGATGCAATAGATGAAAATCCCTCAACAAACCATCGGTAATAACCATCCAAACCCAAGAAACTCTTGATATCTAATAGAGAGATGGGCCTGGGCCAGGTTCTCACTACTTTGGTCTTTTGGGGATAACCTCTAATGCCAACATTGAAAATTATATGGCCAAGGAAGGCTATAGACCTTAGCCAAAATTTGCACTAACTAAATTTGTGTAACGTCCTGAGTCTGTACCCCGGATGCTACACGGTGCTCATAATTCTGAAACACCATAAGCTAACCCATGACTGCTATATGTTGTAATAACTATGTAATAAATACTGTAATGATTTCTAAAATAGAAGAAAGATATGCCATAAGGTTAAAATCTGTAAATAAATTTGAATGCGGTATCAAAATACCAAAACTAAATATAAGTACTAAAAAATTGAACAACTTTCTAAAATACTCTATCTAAACCATGGAGTTAATGGGACAAGCCCCTAACTAACTCTATCTACTAAAATAAAACTAAAGTACTGTAAATAATAAGCATGTACTCAAACTATGAGGACTCACTACTACTCTGAAAGCTAAGAATCTGAACTGCTAAGGGTGCTCTGGAGCCCGTGTGTCTGAACCTATGATATACGACATCATAGCGTAAAGAAAAATCATGCGTCAGTACTTTGAATATACTGGTATACTCAGTGAGGTAGGCTGAAATGCATGGGTTCATGTGCATGCACAATAATAACTGAATAACACGAGTATGACTGAGTAAGAGTACATGTATGAATACATAGATTGTAACTGAGATCATGCTAATACTGAGTACTGAATTTGAATACTGATAACCAATATCTGAGTTCATGAATACTGTATTACTGATTATCTGGATGACTGTATTTGACAGTCCTGAATACTCTGGAACCATATTGAGTTCCGTATTGAGCTGAGTAACTTTGTCTGATAGTCCTAGATTTGTAGAACTGAACTGAGTTCTACTTTGAGTATTTGTCACTACATTGGCCTTGCTTGAATGATACAATATTCTCAAGTCGTTGTCTTTCAACAACTCCAACCACCTTCTCTATCGGAGGTTTAAATCTTTCTGAGAGAACACATACTGCAGGCTCTTATGATCAGTGAACACATCAACGTGCACCCCATACAAATAGTGCCTCCAAATCTTTAAGAAAAACACTACTGCTGCTAACTCAAGATCATGAGTAGGATAGTCCTTCTCATAGGGTTTAAGCTGCCTAGAAGAATAGGCTATGACCTTACCTCTCTGCATCACACCACACCCCAATCCAACTCTAGAGGCATCACAATACACAACAAAGCCATTTGAACCATTTGGTAATGTCAAAACTGGAGTTGTAGTGAGTCGAGTCTTCAAATCTTGAAAATTATTTTTACTAGAATCTGACCACTAGAATTGGACTTTCTTCTAAGTCAATCTGGACATAGGGGATGAAATAGACAAAAATCCTCAACAAACCATCAGTAATAGCCATCCAAACCCAAGTAACTCCTAATATCTGATGGAAAGATAGGTGGGGGATAGTTTCTCATTGCTTTGATCTTTTGGGATAAACTCTAATGCCATCACTGGAAATTATATGGCCAACGAAAGCTACTAACCTTAGCCAAAATTCACACTTACTAAATTTAGCAAATAACTAATGGTTTCTGAGAGTCTGTAATACTATTCTGAGATGGTCTGCATGATCATATTCACTACAGGAGTAAACAAGAATGTTATCTATGAAGACTATAAAAAACATGTCCAAGTACTTCTTGAACACATGGTTCATCAAGTCTATGAAGGCTACTGGGGCATTGGTAATATCAAAGAGCATGACTAAAAATTAGAAGTGATCGTACCAAGTTCTTAAAGATATTTTTGGGATGTCACACTCCCTGACTCTAAGATGATGATAGCCTGATCTGAGCTCTATCATGGAGAAATAACTAGCACCTTGAAACTGGTCAAACAAGTCATCGATTCTCAAAAGTGGATGCTTGTTCTTAATCGTGACTTTATTTAACTGATAATAGTCAATACACATTCTGAGAGAACTATCTTTCTTACGCATGAATAAAATTGGTGTGCCCCACGGGGACACACTGGGTCAGAAGAATCCCTTATTTAGGATATCCTTTAATTGTTCCTTTAATTCTTTGAGTTTTGCTGCAGCCATTCTGTATGGCGGGATAGATATGGGCTGAGTATCTAGGAGAAGATCAATTCTGAAATTAATTTCCCTTTCCAGAGGAACTCCAGAAAGGTTTTTGAGAAACACATCTGGGAATTCATTTGCTTCTAACACTGATTCAAGAGTAGGGGCTTCAAAACTAAAGTCCTGGACTCAAATGAGGTGGTAGACATATCCCTTAGCTATCATTTTTCTAGCATAAAGGTAAGAAACAAGCTGACCCCTAAGTGCTGAAGTACTATAACTCCACTCTAGGATAGGTTCATTTGGAAATTGAACAATTCTATTTCTGCAGTCGACTGAGGCATAGAAGGAATGAAGCCAATCTATGCCGAGAATGACATCTAAATTAGTCATCTCTAACTTGATTAAGTCTGCTAAAGTGACTTTCTGAGATACCATAATCGAACAGTTCCTGTATACCCATCGAGCTACAATAGATTTACCCACTAGGATAGAGACTGAGAAAAGCTCTTCTAGGATTTCAAGACTGACTCCAAAGTCAACAACAATATAAGGAGTAATAAAGAATAAAGAGGTTTCTTGATGTAGCAAAGCGTAAACATGCAAATGATAAACTTGTAATGTACCAGTGATCATATCTGGAAAAATCTCCTAATCCTGTCAGGACTGAAGAGCATAGAGTGTGTTTGGGTATTACCTACTAGTGGCACTGGAAGCGATAACCTACTGATTCGGGTGATCGGACTGAGCTGGGGGATGATTATTCTGACCTTGAGAACCTGACTAGGGATAATCTCTGACTCTTTGTCCTGGCTTGCCACACCCAAAATGCACATCATTTCCTGCTCTACAGATACCTTGGTGGTTTTTTCCATACTTCTGACAAAGGGGATTAGTTTGGGCACTGCTAACACTGCCCTAGGTTTTAGGGCGTGGTGCCCTATCCCTATTGCCATCTCTGAATTTTAGAACATGAGCACTTACTGAGGACGGAGATGGAACTAAAGATTTTAGGTGGAACTAATAGTGATTCCCACCCTCTGACTTAGGCTGCGCAAAGTTAAAACTACCAGTTCTCGCTTTCTTATTCTCCCCCCTTCTTCCTATACTTAGCCTCCTCTATATGCTGAGCATGGACTATGAGCTTGGATATGTCCATCTCCTTAATAACCATTGTGGTCCTATACTCCTTGACCATGCTGCTAGACACCCCTGACACAAACTTACTCATTTGAGATCTACTGCCTGCCACCACATAAGGAGCATATCTAGCTAATTGAGTAAACTTGATAGAATACTCTTTCACTGTTGTTGCCTCCTGTCCATAAGTGTGGCGTGCTACACACCCATGAAAAAGACTCTACTAGATTATCTTTCAGATTTCTTAGGACTCTATTAAACCTTAGGACTCTATTAAACCTTAGGCTCTGATACCAAATTTGTAACACCCCGAATCTGTACCCGAGACATTACACGGTGCTCATAATCCTAAAGAACCATAAGCTAACCCATGAATGGTACCAACTGCAATAACTATGTAATAAATATTATAATAATTATAGAAATAGGCGAAACATATGCCATAGTTTCAAATCTGTAAATAAATCTGAATGTGGTATAAAAAGCACTAAAACTAAATATAAGTACTAAAACAATGAACAACTATCTAAAAATACTCTAGTCTGAAAAGTCTCTAACTGTCTGAACCATGGAGTTGATGGGATAAGCCCCTAACTAACTGTATCTACTGAAATAAAACTGAAGTACTATAAATAATAAGCATGTCCTTGAACTATAAGGACTCACCACTACATTGAAAATTGAGAATCTGAACTTCTAAGGGTGCTCTGGAGCCCGTGTGTCTGAACCTATGATATAAGACATCATAGCATAAAGAAAAAACATGCATCAGTACTTTGAATGTACTGGTATGCTCAGTAAGGTATGCTGAAATGCATGGGTTCATATGAATGCATAATAATAACTGAATAATAGGAGTATGATTGAGTAAGAGTACATATATGAATATATAGACTATAACTGAGATCTGAGTACTAAATTTGAATACTGATAACCGATATCTGAGTTTATGAATACTGTATTACTGATTATCTGGATGATTGTATCTAATAGTCCTAAATAATATGGAACCATACTGAGTTCCATACTGAGTTGAGTGACTATGTCTGATAGTCCTGAATGTGTAGGAGTAGACTGAGTTCTATTCTAATACTGAGACTAGAACTGAGACTATGGGAAGTAATCATCTAACTGATATGCCCCTTCACTAACTGATTTGGGGTACAACTTGTAATCCCAGTTGGAAAGGTATTAATATTGTGCCACGGGTAAGGACAAGGGCTGAGTAACCCTCATCTGGCAGGTACTCTGAATGAGAATAGTGGTATCCTCAACTGGAAGGTAGATTACCTCATCAACCCTCAACTGGCAGGTTGATGTCTCAACCTACGCTGGCTACGTAGTTCTGGAATGCAAGGACTGCTTATAAGGATTACACCCTCTAGTGGAAGGTGAGTCCCCATCCTTGGGTTCTCTTGGTGCTAAATCCTACTCCACGCTGAATAGAAGATGGAATGAATTCTATACTATACTAGGCTAGACTAAAATGTTACAGATTGTATTATATAATTGAACTAAACTAATTTTACTGAGCTGGATTGATTCTAAGTTCTCTGAGTTTTCTTTAGTTCTGTAACAGACTAAATTCTAATGATCGAGACATGGCTGATTCTACTTTATGACTGACCATGGATCTAGACAAACAGCTAATTGTCGGGTATTAAATACCCCGAGGACTCGATAAAACAAACTTAAAAGACATGGCATAATTCTTGAGACTTGGTAACTTACTACTTAGTCATCATTCCCTCATTTGGGTACTCAAGAAAACACTTGCATACATGCTAAACATGATGTAATTTCACTATTCAACTCACATGCATAATTCATCAAACACTTATGGGGAATAATATATGCACAAAATACTAAAACAATATGTAGGCAACATGATTCAATCCCAATTACATAATTCCAAGAGTTTCAACATGAATTAACATGATTAAGTACACACATATATTAACTCTATATGAATCTTGCAATAAATCATGAATACACTTTAATTTAACTCATATAAATCATGAAACCACTCCACATAAACTTTAAAAAAGTTTCTTGGACTCCAAGAGTGGAAGGAACCCTTGGATGAACACTTCACATACCTTAGTTCAGGAATTTCTGAAAATTAATCGTGGAATCTTGAGTTTTTTATTTGAAATTAAAGCTTCTACGGTTTTGTTCTTGAGAAAATTTGAGAAAGAATGAGTTTATTTTCTCCCTAAAATGATTAATTTTGTGTTTTGGTGGATGAAGATTGAGGGAAAAATACCTAAATACCTTCAAGGATGTGGTCTTTTAATGAATGAAAACTGCACCATTGATGCGTACACTGACACGCCGCATCGTTGGCATTAATGAGATAGCCAACACATCGCGTCGAGTCCGTATCGGCTCACTGGAAATTAATGCTGGGAGATGGGGAAAACATTCATCAACACAATAGTTGACGCGGCACGCCAAGATCACATTGATCCACTATTTTAGGATTCCAAAAGAGCTTCAAACGAAGTTTGAAAATTTTAAAACTTGTCTGAAAACACCTACGGACATTCCTGATCATTATTCAACTTAAATATTCACATTTAATGGACATAAAGGCCATGAAATCAGATCTCCAACTTTCAAATGCTAAAATGACTCTAAGTTCATACTTAGCTAGAATATTCCAAGTCTGGGACCCCTTGACAAGCCTAAAGGACTTATTAAAGCTAAGAATGTTATGGGGTATTATAATTTGGTGAATAGTTGATGGTTTTTGAAAGTCTATTATACTATTCTGAGATAGTCTGCTTGATCATGATCACTGAAGGAGTAGACGATAAAGCCATCTATTAATACTATGACAAACATGTCCAAATACTGCTTGAACACATGGTTTATCATATCCATGAAAGCTTCTAGGGTATTGGTAAGACCAAAGGACGTGACTAAGAATTCAAAGTGACTATACTGAGTTCTGAAAGCTATTTTCAGGATGTCACACTTCCTAACTCTGAGCTGATGATAGCCTGATCTGAGGTCTATCTTAGAGAAATAACTGGCACCCTGAAACTGGTCAAACAAGTCATTGATTCTAAGAAGTGGATACTTGTTCTTGACCATGACTTTATTTAACTGACTATAGTCAATACACATTCTGAGAGAACCATCTTTCTTATGCACGAATAAAATTGGTGCGCCCTACGGGGATACATTAGGTTGGATGAATCCCTTATTTAGGAGATACTTTAACTGTTTCTTTAATTATTTGAGTTCTGCTGGATCCATTTTGTATGGTGATATAGATATGGGCTAAGTATCTGGGAGAAGATCAATTCCAAAATCAATTTCCCTTTTGGGAGGAACTCTAGAAAGGTCTTCGGGAAACACATCTGGGAATTCACATGCTAATGACACTGATTCAAGAGTAGGGGTTTCTGAACTAGAGTTCTGGACTTGAACGAAATGGTAGACACACCCCTTTGCTATCATTTTTTCTAGCCCGAAGGTAAGAAACAAGCTGACCCCTAAGTACTAAAGAACTACCCCTCCACTCTAGGATGGGTTCATTAGGAAACTAAAATAGAACAATTCTATTTCTGCAATCAACTGAGGCATAGCAGGAATGAAGCAAATCCATTCAGAGATGGCATCAAAATCAGTCATTTCTTATTCAACTAAGTCTGCTGAAGTGACTTTCTGAGATACCATAACTGGGCAGTTCCTGTATACCCGATGAGCTATGATAGATTTACCCACTAGGATAGAGACTGAGAAAAGATCTGCTAGGATTTTGGGACTGACTCTGAATTCAATAGCTATATAAGGAGTAACAAAAGACAAAGAGGCTCCTAGATCTAGCAAAGTATAAATATGCAAATGATAAAATTGTAACGCACCAGTGACGACATTAGGAGAACTCTCCTGATCTTGTTGGGACTGAAGAGCATAGAGTGTCTTTAGACGTTGACCACTGGTGGCACTGGAAATGGCACCCTACTGATTTGGGTAACCAGACTGAGTTGGAGAACGGCTATTTTAACCCTGAAAACATAACTGGGGACAATCTCTGACTCTATGACCTGGCTTTCCACACCTAAAACACACATCATTGCCTGCTCTATAGATACCTTGGTGGTTTCTACCACACTTCTGCTAAAGAGGATTAGTTCGGGCACTACTAACACCGCCTTGGGGTTTTGGGACTGGTTCCCTATCCCTCTTGCTATCTCTGAATTTTGGCACAGGAGCACTAGCTATGAACGGAGCTGGAACTAAAGATTTCAGGTAGAACTAAGAATGATTCCCACTCTCTGACTTAGGCTGTGCGAAGTTGAAACTACTTGTTCTCGCTCTCTTATTCTCACTATCCTTCTCCCTATTATTAGCCTCCTCTATCTGCTGATCATAGACCATAAGCCTGGATATGTCCATTTCCTTAATCAACTTTGTGGTCCTATACTCCTTGACCACACTGCTAGACACCCCTGACATAAACTTACTCATTCGAGATCTATTATCTTCCACCACATGAGAAGCATATCTAGATAATTGAGTGAACTTGAGAGAATACTCTTTCACTATCATATTGCCCTACTTTAAATTGATAAATTCCAAAACCTTTTCTTCCCTCAACTCCACTGGGAAGAACCTATCTAGAAAAGTAGTGGCAAACTCCTTCCACTCTATGGGCCCTAAATATATGGCCCTCTCTTCCTTTCACTCTTTAAACCATGAGTGAGCCATATCCTGTAATTGATATGCAGCTAACTCAGTGCTCTCAACATTAGTCACCCCCATAATATCAGTAACCTTTTGCACCAGATCAAGAAATTCCTAAGGGTCCATATTTAACGTAGACTCGGTAAATGATAGAGGGTTTATTAGAGTGAAGTCTCAAATCCTAGCATCAACAGTATTAGCCACTGGTTTTGCTAGAACTGCAGCTGGACATTCATTCTGGACTACTACAGAATGAGATAGGGTAATGAAGGCTGCTCTGAACTCCGCGTGGGAGACATGCTCGCCCAAAGGATCTTGATGGACAGCCTAAGGGGATGATTGGTCTCATTTTCCTCTTTCTTGAGTCCTTTTTAGAGGAATATTCTGTAAATATAAGAGAAGATAGGATTAGAAAGAGAGTGTCACTAGAGCTCATGCTCACTCACACCACATGAATACTGAAAGAAGGGAAACTTTTCCTAAAATATCTCATAGACTCATGTCCATAAGTGTGGCACGCTACACACCCATGCACAAGGCTCTACTAGATGTGACTTTTAGACTTCCCAGGACTCTATTGAACCTTAGGCTCTGATACCAAGTTTGTAATTCCCCGAGTCTGTACCCCAAATGTTACACCATGCTCGCAATCCTGAAGGACCACAAGCTAACCCATGACTGGTACCTGCTGCAATAACTATGTAATAAATACTGTAATAATTATGAAAATAGGTGGAAAATAGTCCATAAGGTTCAAATCTTTAAATAAATCTAAATGCAGTATCAAAATACCAAAGCTGAATAAAGTACTGAAAAATTGAACAACTGTCTGAAAATACTTTAGTCTGAAAAGACTCTAACTATTTGAACTGTGGAGTTAATGGGACAAGCCCCCTAAATAACTCTATCTACTGAAATAAAACTGAAGTACTTTAAATAATAAGCATGTTCTCAAACTACGAGGACTCACCACTACTCTAAAAGTTAAGAATCTAAACTGCTAAGGGTGCTATGGAGCCCGCGCATTTGAACCTATGATATAAGACATCATAGTTTAAAGAAAAAGCATGCATCAGTACTTTGAATATACTGGTATGCTTAGTGAGGTAGGCTTAAATACATGGGTTCATATGTATGCATAATAATAACTGAATAACATGAGTATGACTAGTAAGAGTACATGCATGAAAACATAGACTGTAATTGAGATCATGCTAATATTGAGTACTGAATCTGAATACTGATAACCAATATCTAAGTTCACAAATACTTTATTACTGATTATCTAGATAACTGTATCTTATAGTTTTGAATACTGTGAAACTATACTGAGTTCCGTACTGTGCCGAGTGACTATGTCTGATAGTCCTAAATCTATAGAACTGAATTGAGTTCTATTCTAAGACTGAGACTGGAACTAAGACTGGGAAGTAATCATCTAACCAATATTTCCCTTCTCTAATGGATTTGGGGTCCAACCTATAACCCCAGTTAGAAGGGTGTCAATACCGTGCCACGAGTAAGGACAAGTGCTGAGTCACCCTTATCTAAAAGGTACTCTAAAAAAGAATGGTGGTACCCTCAATTGGCAGGTAGATCACCTTACTAACCCTTAGCTGGTAGGTTGATGTCTCAACCTACGCTGGCTATGTAGTTCTGGAATACAAGGACTGCTTCTAAGGATTACACCCTCTACTGGTAGGTGAGTCCCCATCCTTAGGTTCACTCAGTGCTGAATCCTACTCCCAATTCAATAGATGCTGGACTAAATTCTAAACTATACTAGGCTGTACTGAACTATTACTGATTGTACTATATGACTGAATTGAACTGATTTTACTAAACTAAGCTGGACTAATTCTACGTTCACTGAGTTTTCCTAAGTTCTATAACTGACTGAAATCTACTGATTGAGACATGACTAATTCTACTTTGTGACTGACCATGGATCTAGACAAGCAGCTAAATTGTTGGGTATTAAATACCCCCAGGACTTGATAGCACAAACTTCAAAGACATGGCATAATTCTTGAGACATGGTAACTAACTACTTAGTCATCATTCATTCATTTGGGTGTTCTAGCAAACCCTTGCATATATGCTAAACATGATGTAATTTCACTATTCAACTTATATGGATAATTTATCAAACACTTGTGGGGCATAATATATGCACATAATACTAAAAAAACATGTAGGCAATGTGATTCAATTTTAATTACATAATTCCAAGAGTTTCAACATGAATTCACGTGATAAAGCACAAACATCAATTAACTCTTCATGAATCTTGCAATAAATCATGAATACACTTTAATTCAACTCATTGAAATCATGAAATCACTCTGCATAAACTTTAAAAGAGTTTCTTGGACTCCAAGGGTGGAAGGAACCCTTGGATAAACACTTCACATACCTTAAGAAATTTCTTAAAATTGATGGTGGAATCTTGAGTTCTTGATTTGAAATTAAAGCTTCTAAGGTTTCTTTCTTGAGAAAATTAGAGAAAGAATGAGTTTATTTGCTTCCTAAAGTGATTAATTTCATATTTTAGGGGGTGAAGTTTGAGGGGAAAAGACCCAAATACCCTCAAGGATGCGGTGTTTTAATGACTGAAAACTACACCATCGACGCAACAGACCGATACACCACATCATTGCATCGACGTGATAACCAATGCATCGCATCAAGTCCGTATCAACTCACTAGAAATTGATGCTGGGAGCTGGGGAAAACATTCATAAATGTGATAGTTGACGCGGCGCGCCAAGATTGCATTGATCCGCTATTTTGGGATTCCAAAGGAGCTTCAAACAAAGTTCAAAAAATCCGAAACTTGTTTGGAAATACCTACGGACATTCCTGATCATGAATCAACCTAAATATCCATATTTAATGGACGTAAAGGCCATGAAATAATATTGCCAACTTTCAAAGGCTAAAATAACACTTAGTCTGAATACTCATCTAAAATATTCCAAGTCTGGGAACCCTTGACAAGCCTAAAGGACTTATTTAAGCCAAGAACTTTAAGGGGTCTTATAATATGGTTAGATAAAGACTGAAAATATAAGGCCAAAGGCCTCTCTTGGATCAAAAGATGTGGCAAGCTACCTATACTAGTATTTTGGCTCAAGGCATCTGCAATGATACTAGCCTTGCTCGAATGATAGAGAATAGTAAGGTCATAGTTCGTAAGCAACTCAAGAGAATGATGTTTCCTTATATTAAGATTTCTCTAGCTAAAGAAATACTGAAGTCTATGTTGATCCGAGAAGATCTCATAACAAGCTCCATACGAGTAGTGTCTCCACAACTTTAAAGAAAAAACAACTGTGCACAATTTTAAATCGTGCGTAGGGTGATGTGCCATAGTCTCATGGTACTTTTGATGGTTAAAATAAGGAAATTATGCAAGTACTTAGGTATTCTTGTTGGATATAATATGTGTTTTTGTTGATTTTTAAGGAAAATAGGGTTTAAAGCAAAGACTGAGAAAAAGGGATGAATAGTTCCTAAAAATACAACCTACGAGCTAGTAGGTTGTACCTACGACCCTACCTACGAGCATTAGGTTGAGATTTTGAAGATTTTTAACTGATTCTGTAACCTAAAACCTTACTTAAGGGCTAATAGGTTATGCCTATTACCGTACTTATGGGAAGTAGGTTGAGATTCTGAAGATTTCAAATTGATTTTGATTCTATGACCCTACCTATGGGCGATAGGTTGTACCTATGAACCAACCTATGGGTGGTAGGTTGGTGATGTGTGAGCCTATGCTAACACATTTGAAGGTTTTAACTCTAAATAATTGTTAGGTCTTGAGCAATATTAGTTGTTTTTGATTAGTTGACTTTGATTTTGCAGTAAAACTAGAGAAGAAAGGGAACCATAAATAAAGAAAGCAAAAAACATGAAATCAAAAGCAAATAAAGAAAAAAGGGTGGCTGATGACATCCATAACACGACGTCAGCCTGGTGATAGGCTATCAAGGATGTCATCAACCTTAACTAGAGAATGAGATTTGTTGTAATGTTGTGATGGCATGTCATGATAAGGCATCAGAGTTGTGATAAGGCGTCAGGATCACCGTCAACCTTAGGCAAAAATTCTCAAAATGAAAGAGGAGTATGATGCGCCGTCAGACTCCTGATAGGATGTCATTGTCGTCGTCAGCCTAAGACAGCAAAAGCCAAACTTAAAGAGAATTTGACGACGTCCGTGATAGGCGATCAAACTCCTAATAGGCTGTCACGGTCACCATCATCTATTCTGAGAAAAATCTATAACTTCAGTTTTATTTCCTTATTTAGGTTTAACTATTTAAAGCCTTGTTTTAGGGTTTTCTAAGGATCGATTGACATATCCCACAAGATAGCATATACGGTTTGTCTCTCTCTCTCTAATACCAATATTTTGGAGCTTTGCCTTGTGATTCAATTCAATGTATACTTTTGATTTTCTTCATCATTGTAAGTTAATCCTTTTAGTTATGAATTTAATTTGTATACTTATTTCTTGCATCATGAGTGGCTAAACACTTGTAACTTGGATCATGGGATCTAGGGTTAGGTCATGATAAGGTGTTAAATACTCAAAATTTAATAGGTGTTAGGATTTCTTGATAATTCTGAGATTATAATTTACGTCTGTTGGTTGCAAAAAGTAGGCGTACCTACTTTGGTTTGCTTGAGAAAGAAATTATAAACAGTAGGAACTAAATTATCAACAGGGACTAAGAAATACTTCTTTTAATAATCAGCACTGTAACGACATTGGTTAACCTGAGGTAAAATCTGGACAGTGAACAAAAATTTCCTAAGTCCGAGAGGATTAGGAAATTAGACGCTTAAATAGGTTGAGAGACATTTGAGCATATCATCAATAAAGATAGATTGTTATCCTAACTACCGTGAGAATCTTGAGTCACCTTTAGCATCTGTCATGTACCATAAGCCCTAGTGAACATAATTCTGGTTACTTCATAAAATCTTGATTACAAACACTTATTAAAGCGACTGACAATTAGTTGCTAATCATTAAAAAAACCCTACTTTATCTTTTTACATTATTCATTTTAATTTAACTTTAAGCTATAATTTCAAATTGATTTAATCGCCACTCACATTATTCCTTGTGGATTCGACCCTGACTCCAAAATTAGGTAAATATATTGACGACGATTGCCTTGCACTAAGTTGAGGTGTAATTTGAGCGTTATCAAAAATGGCGCTGTTGCTGGGGAACAATTTGGCGTATTGATTTGGTTTGGAATTTTAGCCTACTTGCTTGAATTCAAACTTGTAAATATTTGTTTTTAGTTCTCTTTTATTTCTTGTGTTAGGTAGATTTTTATTTTAGTTTACTTATTACTATGGAATTATAGAATGAACATGATCGTGGTAGTTGGAAATCTTATCTTGACGATCCATGTCCATATTGTTATGGACCTCACTTTTGGCAAGATTGTAGATATGTTCCCCGAAGAGAGATGTGTGCACCATCTCCATCCTACCAGAAGTATGATTGTTCGTTATGTGGTGTTCAAGATGGACATTGGAGTGATTGCCCAAATGCCCCCTCCCCCCAGTATGACAACCTAAATTCTAGTTCTTCTTATGATTTTGATAGGTCTTATGGTCAAGAACAGGAAGAGTGAAGCACCAAAAAGAGTGGCATTGAAGCTATGCTTTAACTAATGTTGAATTTTGTAGACACAATAAATGATATCATACGTGATATACATCAAGCCATAAGGGAAAATAGTGAGGAAATAATAATGATAGAGGAGATGGATATAGAGGACAAGCATTCAAAGAACTTTCCTACATTATGTTTAGATGATATATTGTCTGTGGAATCATTTAACATAATGGAAGAATGTGAAGATAAAGAGCAAGAAACCTATATTTATGTTGAGTTTGATGATGAGAAACCCTCTAGTGATTTCTCAACCAACCGAACCATTCATGAACGAAGATGCCAAAGATGAGAAAATGGTACTAGAGTCAAAAAAAGAAATCAAGCACAATCCTTGTAAAGACTCTAGTCTATTTTGGGGTAAAAATACTAATAGGGATACTACTCCAAAATTGAGAGTTAGTCCTCATTCAAATCACTTTTCAACATTATGCTTGGTGGATGTGATGAAAGTCGAATCACCCAAGAAAATGATGAATTTTGAAAATAAGGAGGAAAATTCTTACATTTTAGAGTTTGTCCTTCCAAAAGGGTATACCACAGCCCCAATCTTGAAGGCCAAGAAGCTTAAAGATCGATGTCCATTTAGTGTCTTTTTAAGATTCTCACTAGTGCCCAATGAGCCCACATGAAAGTTTGATGTAAAATTGGGCAAGCAGTTTAAGTTTTCGAAGTGGCATGATAGAACATTCCTTATCATGCCCTCACATTTGCCCAAAGTACCTAAAAGATGTAAAGATCAAAAGATGGACTGACAATTCAAATTTTCTAAGTTGAGGGATGAAGAATGACTAAATAATATTGTGCTGCGATATTAAATTAGGCGCTGCTTAGGAGGCAACCTAAGGTATTTTGTTGTTTGTATTCATATTATGTGATTGACATCAGATCGTCGTACCCATGATGCAACAGGTATGTTTCTAACTCTCTTGATTTGGTTTGACGCATTGGGGACATTACATAATTTTAAGTTAAGGGTAAGGCTACTTATGGGTGTTGATGTCCTCTTAGGGTTTTTGTTGTCGTGCCTCTTTTACCCAGAGTCTTGTTCCTAGTAGAGCTGGCATGTTTAGGTGTATTGTGTTTTGTTTTGTGATGTGTTGTAGTTGATTAGGAGAAATACAAATACCTTAGGTAGTTACCATATTTTTGTTGATTTTGAACACCTCTCTAATGGTCTATTTTATAACTATGTGATATGCATTTATGTATGATCACTGTGCATCTTGTTATGGCATTAGTACTAGGGATATGATAATCACTGCTAACAAGTGCATAAACCGAATGGGTAGTAGCTTGTGATGTACCTTTGTGCCATGTGTGTGTGAGATACTACCTAGTTCTCCTTGTGTGTTAAAGCAAGAACTTGCCCAGTTGGTCTTGCCTTGGTTGTAGGATTGCCGTTTTGATTTTAGCCTATTTTTAGCCTAAATAACCTTCCCTGTGTACATAATATACTTTAATCCCTATTTTTTAGCCTAAATTGCCTATTTCTTTCATGATACCTATCACCTTCCCATTTACATCATAATAAACTTATTTTGGCCCTGGTCCTCCTTGGACACTGTGCACCTTGACTTAGGCAAATAGCCTAAGTTCAGGGTGGTTATCATAGGGGTGCGTGATGTAAAATGAGTATGAAGAGAGGAAGAATAAGAAAAATGAATAAAAGATTGGGTGTAGTGAAAAAGAAATAAGAAAAGAGAAAGCTGTGTAAAAGATGATAGCAAGATTACCTGATAATTGAAAAGGCCGCACCCACCTTGAGCATGTGTTATCAATAAAAGAGGGGAAGAAAATAAGGTTAAGAGTTGAAACCCGAGAGTTTAGAGTAGTGTCAAGGAGGCATAGTCGCTCTGAAATATCCATGAATATCTTACTAGCCCCTGGCCTATATTACAAGCTTAAGAAAAGCCCTATAGTGATCCTAACTGACCTTTCTGAAGACTGGGGTACTGAATATAAGGGTAAGTGTATGACATTTGACATGCAATATTTGGAAATTCATTCTGAGAGTGAGTGTTGTGTTTATCCCTGTGTTTATGTATGAGAATTATGATATAAGTGAGAAAGGGATTTCTTTGTTGTGAGGGCACACTAGGTATGTTGCTAATCACTGACTTGCTCGGATAGTGTGATTTGGGTATGTGCTGGTTGTTATTGCTGAATTTTTGTCATATCTTGATCTTTGTGAGTTGCATGGTTGTTTTCAATGATAGACATAGTTGCTCTTAATTTGACTGACTTTGGAGATGGTAAATGTACTCTGAGCTGATATGAGTAGTTAGCTGCAAAATTGTACTCTGTATACTCTTAGTTATGTTATGGCTTCTTGAGGACAAGCAAATTTTTATGTTGAGGGTGTTGATATGTGATCCTATACTAACACATTTGAAGCTTTTAACTCTAAATAATTGTAAGGTCTTGAGCAACTTTAGTTGTTTTTGATTAGTTTAATTTGATTTTGCAGTAAAAGTAGAGAAGAAGGGAACCACAAATAAAGAAAGCAAAAAACATAAAATTGGAAGCAAATAAAGAAAAAAGGGTGGATGATGACATCTATGACATGCCGTAATCCTGGTGATAGGCTATTAAGGATGCCGTCAGCCTTAACCATAGAATGAGATTTGTTGTAACATTGTGACGGCATGTCGTGATAAGGCATCAGAGTTTTGATAAGGCGTCAGGATCACTGTCAACCTTAGGCAGAAATTCTCAAAATAGAAGAGGACCTGACGACATCCATGATGCTCCATCAGACTCCTGATAGGACGTCATTATCGCCGTCATCCTGAGACAGCAAAAGCCAAACTTAAAAAAAATCTGACGACGTCCGTAATAAGCCGTCAAACTCCTGATAGGCCATCACGGTTGCCGTTATCTATTCCGAGAAAAATCTGTAACTTTATTTTTATTTCCTTATTTAGGGTTAACTATTTAAAGCCTTGTTTTAGGGTTTTCTAAGGATCGATTGACATATCCCATAAGATAGCGTACACGATTTCTCTCTTCCTCTCTCTCTCTAAGACCAATATTTTGGAGCTTTGCCTTGTGATTCAATTCAAAGTATACTTTTGATTTTCTTCATCATTGTAAGTTAATCCTATCAGTTATGAATTCAATTTGCATACTTGTTTCTTGCATCATGAGTGGCTAAACACCTGTAACCTAGATCATGGGATCTCGGGTTAGGTCATGATAAGGTGTTAATTACTCAAGATTAATAGGTGTTAGGATTTCTTGGTAATTCTAAGATTATAATTTACGTTTGTTTGTTGCAAACAATAGGCTTACCTACTTTAGTTTGCTTGAGAAAGAAATCATAAACAGTAGGAAATGAATTATCAACAGTGACTCGAAAATACTTGATTTAATAATCAGCGTTGTAACGACATTGGTTAACCTGAGGTAAAATCTGGACAGTGAATAAAAATTTCCTAAGTCCGAGAGGATTAGGAAATTAGACGCTTAAATAGGTCGAGTGACATTTGAGCATATCATCGATAAAGATAGCTTGTTATCCTAACCACCGTGAGAATCTTGAGTCACCTTTAGCATCTGTCATGTATCGTAAGCCCTAGTGAACATAATTCTGGTTACTTCATAAAATCTTGATTACAAACACTGATTAAAGCGACCGACAATTAGTTGCTAATCATTAAAAAACCCCATTTTATCTTTTTGCATTATTCATTTGAATTAAATTTGTAGCTATAGTTTCAAATTGATTTAATTGCCACTCACATTGTTCCTTGTGGATTCGACCCTGACTCCAAAGTTGGATAAACATATTGACGACGACCGTCTTGCACAAAATTGAGGTGTAAGTTGAGCGTTATCAGTTGGGGCCGACCGAGCTTTCCTACACTATTTAGGATAGATTTTATTTTGTATTTATAAATACCCACATAGGGTTTTATGATTTTTTTGGGGTATTTTTACAATAGTTTACACACTTTATAAACTTTTTACATTGTTTTGAGTTCTGAGATACATTATTGATCTTGGAATTATTGTTCTTGAATTTTAGGGTTTATATTTCATTCTTATTCTTCATATGTCATCCTTAAGCTTTCATCTATGAGATCTATGTGTGTTCTTACAATCATGAGCAGTTAAACCCTATAACTAGTATTGAAAAAACCCTAATGGATTAATAAAGCAGCTTTAGTGAAGTCATTCTAAATTAGTGTCCTTGAATTTATTGGGATTTCTTTCATTTTAATTGTTTTTTGATGGTTGCATATGTTAGAGAATCTCCTATATTTGATACTTTCTCGAGAGAGAGGTAGATATAAGAAAAAAATCACAATAGTAAGTTGAAGCTATCAACCTTTATCTAATTAACTTGAGATAGAAAGGAGATAGCTAATCTAAGATTAAGAGAAGGGTTTGTACTATGACACTCTGATACTGAGAAGATATGAGTGAAATGCACCCAAAACAAGGTCAAGAGATGGTTAGGTGACATGTAACTTGTTAGATTTTGCATGCAAGGCATCGAGATATTTTGACAAGCATGAACAGTTTATAGAGTTATGAAATCAGAGGGAACACAGTCTTATTGATTATTTTATATTGATAACAACCCTAATTACACATCATTGTTATTGTTACTCTTGCTTTTACAAAAATCCCCCCATTTATTTTCTGTACTTTCTAATTACATTAGAAAGCTCGTGATAGATTTTTGACCTATTCCTCATGGGATCGATCCCAACCTTGTTGGTGTCTATATTTGAAAAGTGACTACTTTATACTTTTTTAGAGATATAATTTGGGAGACTTCAAATTTTAGCATCATTGTCAGAGAATACAATTATAGATTGATTGATTGAGGTTGTTGAAATGTTGGTTTCGTTTGTTGATTTTTCGTTTTCTATTATTTTTAGGCTCACATTGATGTATTACCAGTACTCGATGTCAAGGAAATCCCTTAATTCTATTTGATCCTAAGCTTTATCAAACCTTATGATAGAATTGTAAGATGAAGAGAGTAGAAGAGTACTATCAAAGATCCCAGCACGAAGGGGTTCATGATAATGCAACCGCTTTGAATCAGCCACTTTCGCATTGTATTCAACAAACTATCAAGCAAAACACTACTCATATAGCCAAAGAAAATATAAGGTTAGCACTTTCCACAACGTGTAGAAGAAAGGACTAGGCTAGAGAAGAACCATCGTCGAGCAGTACTCGGGAGAAATAGAGTTAGAAGGAACAAAGTTTACCCACCACGTCATCAATATTTACCAACTTATGATGATCTAGAAGAAGATCTAGGCATGTTGAACCAATTAATATAGGTGCCATTAGTCCTCCAGAATTACTCCAAGGTACAAAATTTGACATTACAAGTGCAATGATCAGTTGGTGAATTTAAAATAAGTGTTTGTTAGTTTTCCTACTGATGATGAAACATGCACCTTATGAACTCTTTAGGGATTTTTACTTCGTATAATCTACCGAGGGTGAGACAAAAAGCTCTACGACTTAGGTTATTCCTATTCTTCCTTAAAGGTGAAGCGACATTATGGTTAGAAGAGCTACCTTGTGGGTATATTAACACTTGGAACGAGTTGAGCATATAATTATTGGACCAATTTTCCCGCATCCTAGAATGCTACAATTGAAAGATAAGATCTATAATTTTAGACATTTATATTCAGAGGTCCTCTACAAGACATAGTTTAGGTTCAAGAAGAACTTGATATATTCCAAGCTATAGAAACCCTGGGCAAAACTTGTCAGAGATATTATATAAAGACTTGAATTCAAATACCAAGGTTGTGGCTAATACTATTACAGGTGGGACTTTCATGAGTCTTTGAAGGGACCAATCTTCAAAGATCATAGACTGAATTACTAAAAAAACTAAGGATAGCATACTCGAGAGGTAGACAGGTCAGCTGGTACTAATGTTATTAGAACTTCTAGTGAGCAGAGAGCACTAGATAAAATAGTAGCACAAGAGGTTGTAGCTGAGGATTGAGATTGGGTTGCTTACTAAGCTATTGCAGCTATTAGACCAAAAAAGGTGAATTTAGTAAAAGCATGAGGTAAATATTTTAGACATGACGAGTTTGATTTTGAGGAGAAAGTGAAGCAATTAAATAGAGAGATGGTGGGTTTTTGAGACAAGGGTCTAACCAAGACACTTAGAACTCAAGAAAAGGTAATCAAGTTTGAAAGTACTATGGAGACAAGTATAGGGACATGAGTAGAGAGCATGATGGTGACTTCAAAAGAAAGAGTGATTAGAGTGGTCTTTATGTTCCATAGGGATTTGTTATACTGAGTTTGGAAGTTTGAGAATAAAAGCATTGCTTGCTAAGATTATTAAGGATTTAGAGAACCAACAGAGTTACCTTAAGGATATTAAGGTAGAAATATTGGTATTAAGCTAGAAATTAGAATCGCATGCCACCAAGATTAAGTAACTTGAGCAGTAGTTTGAGCAGATGTCAGCTATATTGAATCAGTGTTAATTAGGCACTCTTCCTAGCAATACCATTCAAAATCTGAAGAATAATAGTCACTGCCTAGCTAACACTACTCAAAGTGGTAAGTCTATTACTAATCCACCCATGCATTTAGATGATGTGACAAATGACCATGTAGACAATAATGATGCAGACAAGGATGAAATTGAAAATTTGGTAATGAATGAAGAGGCATCTCTGAAGCCTATAGTTATAGAAAAATAAGCTGAAATAAAGAAAAAGGTAAGGAGGTCACACCATCACTAAAGCTTATTCCCCAAACCCCTCCAACATATCCTCAAAGGTTAGAGTAGAAAGCCAAAGAAGGGAAATATAAAAATTTTATTTATATGCTGAAGGAATTGACTGTGAATATCCCTCTTCTTGAATCTCTAGAACAGATGCATGGCTATGTAAAATTTATGAAGGATTTTTTGATAAAGAAGATAACTGTCAATTATGAGAATGTTGGTGGTTTGCATCGTTATAGTGAAACTATATCTCAATCTCTTGTGCAAAAGAAAGGTAATCCCAGAGCTTTCACTACTCTTTGTACTATTGGGTCATTTAGACTTGCCAAAGCTTTGTTTATCTTGGTTTCCAGCATTAACTTTTTGTTGATGGAAGTGTTTAAATAATTGGGCTTAAGAACCCCTGAACCAATGAAGATACTCTTATTAATGGAAGATCATATGGAGAAAAAGACTATGCGCATATCATTTGATGTTTTGGTCAAAGTGGACAACTTCATCTTTTTGACTGACTTTGTTATCTTAAATTATGAGGTTGATTTTGAGATGTCCATAATTTAGGAAGACCATTTTTAGCCACAGGTCGAGCATTGGTGGGTATGAAAAGAGGTGAGATTAAGTTCAGGCTAAGTAATGAGGAAGTCACATTCAATGTTTGCAGAACTATAAAACAACCAACTGAGATAAGGGTGGTTTTGGTAATAAACAGTCTTGATGACCCTAGAGGCCAAATTTATGGATACCTTGATGAAGTCTGAGTAATCAAGGTCCCCACGTCATGCCAAAACATTAATTCAAGAGTTGCTTGGAAGGTAACCCAAGGTGTCTGGTTATTTTTGTATTTGTGATAATTCATATTATTTGTGATTGTCATTAGATCTATGTACCTAAGGTACCACAGGTTTGTTCCGAACTCTTTTTCTTTATGGTGGTCTAACGCATAAGGGACAATGTATGCTTATTTGATGGGGGTAGGGATACTTGTGGGTCTAAATGTCCTCTTGGGGATTTTGTAGTCGTTTCTCTTTTCCCCATACTGTGTTATCATTGTAGAGCCGGCATGTTTAGGATATCTTAGTATTTGTGATATATGTTATGTTTTCTTTTGTTTGACTAGAAGAAAAATAAGGAACCTTAGTGTATTCTAACTTTTGTGTTTTATGTTGTAACCATGTTGGATCTTGTTATAGAATTAGTATTAGGGAAAAATCGTCACAGCATTGCATTGCATGAACTTGATAGGTAGTAGTTGGTTATATAACCCCTGTGTCATGTGTGTGTAAGGTCTTTACCTAGTTTATTTTTTGTATTTAATCAGAATTTGCCTTATTAGTCTTGTCTAGGTTATAGGACAGTTGATTGGGACATGATCATAGGTTGTGTTTGAATAAGTCCACTCTTAGCCTAAAAGACCGACCAAATAAAAATAAGTATCCCTTGATCCCTAATTTAAGCCTATATTGACCTATTTTCTTGTTTTAACCTTCTCACTGTCCCATTTAATTACAATGAACCTATTTTATCCTTGGTCCTGTGTACTTCAACTTAGGTAAATCGCCTAAGTTGAGGGTAGCTATCATAGGGGTGTATTGTTGAAAATGAGTATGAAGAAGGGTATTGAATAAAAGAAAAGAAAGTAAGGTTAGATGTGCTATAAAAGTGTGTAAAAGAAAACAAAAAAAGATAAAAAGATAAAAAAAGTGAATAAATTCAAAAAAAAGTGAATAAATTCAAAGAATAAAAGAAACCACACCCAATCTGAATAAGCAAAAAGGAGAAAAGGGTGAGAATAAAAGAAACATGGTTAAGTAGTGGATCCAATAATGTAAGTGTAGCATCAAGGAGGGTGAGTCACTATATCCCATATGTACCGTACCTTCCCAAAAGCCTACATTACATGCCTATAAAATTCCTATAGTGATCTCTGTACAAGTTTACAAAAAGCTAAGCTACAAAAAATAAGGGCAAGCATACTGTATTTTATGCATATTGTTCGAACTTCTTTTGAGAGTGTGAGTGTATTGATGTGTCCCTGCATTGAGATGTAATATGATATTATGAGAGTTGGAATTCCTTGCTGTGAGGGTACATGAGTTGTATTTTTAACTACTTAGGTGTTCGGGGACTGTTAATTGCATTTATGCTTGGTTGTTTGTTGCTAATATAATGCCATCACTTGATTCTTGTTGTGTCATACTTTTGTGCTACATGGATTCACAAAGTGGTTTTGAAAGTTGTGACTAAGAAGGGGTAGTAAATTTGAGATAAAACAAATTGACTATTATAGGTGTCTTAAGTTTCTTTTAGATAAGCATCATGATTGTCTATTATGTCCTAGCTGTCTGAGGACATGCAAACGTTTTAAGTTAAGGGTGTCAGTGTTTCATTATTTCATGACACTTTCGATGCTTAAAATAAGAAAATTATGCAAGTACTTAGGTATTCTTATGCGATATGATGTGTATTTGTGTTGATTTTTTCAATAAAAAAAGGATTTGGAGCAAATACTGAGAAAAGGGTATGAAGAGTTATTGAAAATGCAACCTACGACCCTACCTACGAGCTAGTAGGTTGTACCTATGACCCTACCTACGAGAAGTAGGTTGTGATTGTGAAGATTTCAAGTTTATTCTACATCTTTCGGGCAGTAGGTTGCACGTACGACCCTACCTATGTATAGTAGGTTGAATTCTGAAGATTGCAAGCTGATTCTGATTTTTGCGACCATACCTACAGGCTATAGGTTGTATCTATGGCCCAACCTACAAGTGGTAGGTTGGGGCCTACCCAACTTTCCTACACTATTTAGGATAAGTTTTATTTTGTATATATAAATACCCCTAGTGGTTTTATGATTGTTTTGGGTATTTTTACAATAGTTTATGCACTTTCTACTCTTTTTACATTGTTTTGAGTTCTGAGATACATTATTGATCTAGGAATTATTGTTCTTGGTTTGTAGGGTTTAAATATTAATTTGAGATTTTGGGTTTTATTCTTATTTTTCATAAGTTAATCCTTATGCTTTCATCTATGAAATGTATGTGTGTTCTTATATTTTTTTGAGTTCTGAGATACATTATTGATCTTGGAATTATTGTTCTTGGTTTTTAGGGTTTAAATATTAATTTGAGATTTTGGGTTTCATTCTTATTCTTCATAAGTTCATCCTTATGCTTTTATCTATGAAATGTATGTGTGTTCTTACAATCATAAGCAACTAAACCCTATAACTAGGGTTGTGGGAACCATGATGGATTAACAAAGCAACTTTACTGCAAAGTCATTCTAAATTGGTGTCTTTACATGTATTGGGATTTCTTTCATTTTAATTGCTTTCTAGATGATTTCAAAAATTAGGAACTTGATTTTATTCAATACTTGCTTGACACATAGATAGATATTAGGAAAATAAAATCACAACAGTAATTTAAAGTTATCAACCTTTATCTAATTAACTGGAGATCAAAAGGAGATAGTTAATTAGAGATCAAGAACAGGGGTTAGTATGCAACATTCTGAAATTGAGAGAAGATGAATAGAATTCACCCAAACCAAGATCGAGAGATGGTTAGATGATAAATAACTTGTTAGATTGTGCATGCAAGGCACCAAGATAGTTTGACAAACAAGAACAGTCTGTGGAGTGAAAAAATCGAGAAGAACACAATCCTAGTGATCGTCTCATATTGATAACAACCCTAATTACCTAGCATTGTTACTGTTACTTCTGTTTATACTAAACCCCTCCCATTTACTTTCTACAATTTCCAATTACATCAGTAAGCTCGTGATAGATTTTTGGCCTTTTCCTCATGAGATCGATCCTAACCTTGTTGGGTTCTATATTTGACAAGCGAATGCTTTATACTTTCTTGGACGCGTAAGTTAGGCAACATCATAGGGTAATTCTTCTCATGCGTATTAAACTTATGAGAAGCATACATAATTACCTTACCCTTCTATATCAACACAACACCTAACCCAACTCCAAAAGTATCATAGAAGATGGTGAAACACACACCCTCCTTAGGCAAAGTAAAGATAGGAGCTGAGGTGAACAAATCCTTGAGCTTTGAAAGCTCGCCACACAATCATCGAATCACTAAAATGAAATCTTCTTCTGAGTCAACTTAGTTAAAGCAGCTGCAATAGATGAAAAACCCTCAACAAAGCGTCGGTAGTAGCCCACCAAACCAATAAAACTCCAAATCTTGGTAAGAGAAGTAGGCCTAGCCCAATCACTAACCGCTATAATCTTGGTCGAATCAACTATCATATCATACTTTGCCACATAAGCCAAGAAATAGACAAACTCCAACCAAAAATCACACTTGGAGAACTTAGCATACAACTTCTCAACTCTCAATCTCAGAAGCACAATCAGTAAATACTCCTCATGGCCAGCCTCACTCTTGGAGTAAACCAAGATATCATCTTTAAGTACAATAACAAAAGATTTAAGATATGAACAAAACACCTGATTCATCAACTCCATAAATGTATTTGTGGCATTGGTCAACCCGAAGGATATGTCCAAGAACTCATAATGACCATACCGAGTATGAAAGGTTGTCTTTGGGATATTCAAAGCTCTAATCCTCAACTGGAGATACTCGAACCTCAAATAAATCTTTGAAAA
Source organism: Capsicum annuum (assembly GCF_002878395.1). Classification (NCBI taxonomy): domain Eukaryota; kingdom Viridiplantae; phylum Streptophyta; class Magnoliopsida; order Solanales; family Solanaceae; genus Capsicum; species Capsicum annuum. The sequence goes on from NC_061121.1 coordinate 204,148,353, forward strand.
CACCAAAGCACCCTAAAGCTGATTGACCAAAGCATTAATATGGAGAAGAGGATATTTATTCATAACCTTCATCTTGTTAAACTATCAATAATCAATACACATATGCATAAACCCATTCTTTTTCTTCACAAATAAGAAAGTCGCACCCCAAGGTTATACACTAGGTTGGAAAAATTAATGTTATGTATGAAGGAATACCAGGTAAATCCACAAGAAAAACATTCATAAACTTGTGAACAATATATAAAGAGTCCAAAGAAGGAGGTAAAACAACAATAGTATCACAAATATGGGCCAAATACGACAAACATCCCCTCATAACAAAGCGTTAGCCTGAAGGAAAGATGTAAGTCACTTTGGAACCAAATGAATCACACCCTTCCAAGCTATCCTTGGCATATATCTCAAAGCTATAGTCACGGTATTAGCATAACAGTCGAGAATAAAACTAGTAATAAATAAACATGTGTAGAATTTAATTAAAAAATGTCGTAAGGTTTTAGACAATAAAAATAATACTGAATCATAAGACAAAAATCAACTGTCTGAAAACTGATAAAAATTAATAATCTAACTGGCTGTCGAAAAGTGTCTGAAAGCCTCTAATTAACTAAGGAGTTGATGGGACAAGCCCCCAGCTAACTCCTACTGACTACTGAACTACTAAGATAAACTAAAATAAAGAAATCATGTCCTTGAAATATGAGGACTCACCACTATAGCTGATGATATGCGCTAGAATGTCTAAGTACGGTCAAGAACCTGAGCATTCAAACCTATGATACAAGACATCATAGCGCAAGAAATGAGTGTGCGGTCAAATAGCCCCTTATGTTTGGCTACTTCTATTATTTGCCCTTCCTTTTATCACAAGAGAACAATCCAATAGTAAAAGTAACTATAACATATGAAAAGAGGCATACTAATAGAATTTCAACTAGCAGCAATAAGTTTGCCTCTTAATTTTTGCGTATATATATTCGTCTATAAACCATGTTGATTTCGCATTCGGATGTGTCCTAATTAAACTGCATAACCAAAGAAACTCCTTGTTGTTGGTTCATAGGTGTTGGTCCGATTCACCTATGTCAGTTCGAACTTGACGGCAGTACTTTGCACCATGGGCTAATCACGGGATGCTGCTGATTTGGAAGTCTAAAAACACCCTATGCTGGTCAAAAAATTCTAAAACTTACCCGAGATGTACTATTGACTACCTCGATCATGAATCAACTTAAAAATTAATGTTTCAATATTGGGAAGGTAGAAAATAAAGTCATTGAAGTTTAGGAGCTTTAAAAATGACTAGGTCTTACCACTTAGTGAAATATTCTAAGTCTTGGACCACTTTAACATGCAATAGTAAATAGAAATGAGCTAGGATCTTATGGGGTATTACAATATCTCCCCTTTGGGAACATTCGTCCTTGAATGAGACTGATTAAGCTGAGAATACTGAGGAACTAATATTATATACTGAATTTGCATAATTGAAAACATGATTACATGACTGAGTTTGAAACATAATGAATGAATAAACTAGTTCATGCATACATACTTTGACAAGAGCATAGTTATAAGGCTGAAATTAAAATGAGAGAGTCACTTATGAGTAACCACTGCCTCAGGCTGGATCTAGTTTTGTGAAGAAAAGTTGAGAGGTTTAGTATATAAAAACTCGAGGTATTAAAACATATCCCCCTTGGGATAGTTCGTCCTTTAAATAATACTAACTTGGATAAAATACTAAGGAAAGACTAAGGTGATGCATGGGGAACTTACAAATTGAATCATGTTTGAATATGTAACGTCCCGAGTCTGGTACTCCGGATGCTACAAGGTGCTCATAATCTCAAAGGACCATAAGCTGATGAACTTTCTAATCTAACTTCTTCTTACTGTCCTTAACATAAGCAACACTACCTATAGACAGTCTACTGAGAGCATCAGCCACTACATTGGCCTTGCTCGGGTGATACAGAACGTTCATATCATAGTCTTTCAACAACTCTAACCACCTTTTCTGACAGAGGTTAAGTCTTTCTGGGAAAACACATACTGAAGGCTTTTGTGATCTGTGAACATATTTGCATGCACCCCATACAAGTAGTGTCTCCAAATCTTTAAGGCAAATACTACTGCTGCTAACTCGAGATCATGATTCGAATAAGTCTTCTCATAGGGTTTAAGTTGTCTGGAGGTGTAGGCTATGACCTTACCATGCTGCATGAGGACACAACCTAAACCTACTCTGGATGTATCACAATATACCACAAACCTATCTGAACTATATGGAAGAGTCAAAACTGGAGCTGAGGTAAGTCAAGTCTTCAACTCCTGAAAACTCTTCTTGCATGAATCCGACCACTAAAATTTGACTTTCTTCTGAGTCAATCTGGACATAAGGGATGCAACAGACAAAAATCCCTCAACAAACCGCCTGTAATAGCTAGCCAAACCTAAGAAACTTTTGATATCTTATGGAGAAATAGGTCTGGGCTAGTTTTTCACTGCCTCATCTTTTGGGGATCAACTCTAATGCCATCATCGAAAATGATTTGGCCAAGGAATGCTACTGACCTTAGCCAAAATTTGCACTTACTAAATTTGGAGAATAACTGATGATTTCTAGAGTCTGTAGTTCTATTCTAGGATGGTCTGCATGATTATGTTCACTACAGGAGTAAACTAGGACGTCATATATGAAAACTATGATGAACATGTCCAAGTACTACTTGAACACATAGTTCATCAAGTCCACGATAGCTGCTGGGGAATTAGTAAGACCAAAGAATATGACTAAGAATTCAAAGTGACCATACCGAGTTCTGAAAGCTATTTTTGGGATGTCACATTCTTTGACTCTAAGCTGATGAAATCCTGATCTGAGGTCTATATTAAAGAAGTAACTAGCTCCCTAAAGTTGGTCAAATAAGTCATTGATTCTAGAAAGGGGATAATTGTTCTTGACTGTGACTTTATTAAGGTGACAGTAGTCTATACAGATTCTGAGATAGTTGTCTTTCTTATGCACGAATAAAATTGGCGCATCCCATGGGGACACACTGGGTATGATGAATCCTTTGTCTAAGAGATCCTTCAACTATTCTTTTAATTCTCTGAGTTCTGCAAGTGCCATTCTGTATGGTGGAATAGATATAGGCTGAGTATCTAGGAGAAGATCAATTCCCAAATCAATTTCTATTTTGAGAGAAATTCTGAGAAGATCTTCGAGAAATACATCTAGGAATTCACATGCTACTGACACTGATTCAAGAGTAGAGGTTTCTGAATTGGAGTCCTTGACTCACACAAGGTGATAGACACATCCCTTAGATATCAATTTTCTCCCGAAGGTAAGAAACAAGTTAACCCTTAAATGTTGAAGTACTACCCCTCTACTCTAGGATGGTTTCATTTGGGAACTGGAATTGGACAATTCTATTTCTGCAGTCGACTGAGGCATAGCAGGAATGAAACCAATCCATACCGAGAATGACATCAAAATCAGTCATTTCTAATTTAACTAAGTCTGCTGAAGTTATTTTCTAAGATACCATAACTGGACAGTTCCTATATACCCATCGGGCTATGATGCATTTACCCACTAGAGTAGGGACTGATAAAAGATCTACTAGAATTTTGGGACTGACTCCAAAATTAACTACTATATAAGGAGTAGCAACGAACAAGGAAGGTTCTGGATATAGCAAAGCATAAATATATAAGTGATAAAATTGTAATGTACTAGTGACCATGTCAGGAGAACTTTCCTGATCCTGTTGGGACTGGAGAGTGTAGAGTCTATTTGGACGTTGCCCACTGGTGTCACTGGATGAGGCACCCTACTGATTCGGGTGACAGGACTGAGCTAGAGGACGGTTTTGCTGACCCTGAGAACCTAACTAGGGATAATCTCTGACTTTATGGCATGGCTTGCCACATCAAAAACAAACATTACTGCCAGCTCTGCAAATACCTTGATGGTTCCTGCCACAGTTTGATAAAAAGGATTAGTTCGGGCACTACTGATACTACCCTAAGACTTAGAGCCTGGTGCCCTATCTTTATTGCCATCTCTGAATTTTAGCACTGAAGTACTAGCTGAGGATGGAGCTAGAACTAAAGATTTTGGGCAAAACTAAGAACGATTCCCACCCTCTCACTTAGGATAAGCAAAGTTGAAACTACATCTTTTTTCTTTCTTATTCTGCTTCTCTCTCTTCTTATTCTTCTATTTATCTATCTGCTGAGCATGGATCATCAACCTAGCTAATTCTATCTCACTAATCAATATTAAGGTCCTGCACTCTTTGACCACACTATCATTTACTACAAAAACAAACTTACTCATTTAGAATCTGTTATCTGTCACCACATAAGGAGCGTATCTAGCTAATTGAGTAAACTTGAGAGAATACTCTTTCACTGTCATATTGCCCTACTTTAGATTAATAAATTATAACACCTTATCTTCTCTCAGCTCTAAGGGAATGAATCTATCTAGAAAAGTAGTGGCAAACTCCTCCCAATCAATGGGCCTGCATCTACGGCCCTCTCCGCATTCCACTGTTTAAACTAATATGGGCCATATCCTACAACTAATATGTAACTAGCTTAGCACTCTCACTAGCTATTACCCCCATAATATTTGTAATCTTCTACACCAGATTAAGGAATTCCTGGGGGTCCTTATCTGAATTAGACCCTGTGAAAGATGGAGGGTTCATTCGGGTGAAGTCCCAAATCCTGGCTGCTGCAGTATTGGCCACAGCTAGACATTCATTCTGAGCAGTAACTGAATGATCTAGGGTGGTGAAAGCTGCTCTGAACTCAGCATGGGAGACATGTTCAACCAAAGGAATTGACTGATACCTACTACAATAACTGAGTAATAACACTATATAATACGGAATAATGGGCTAAAATGCCATAAGGTTCAAAAATGTAATACTGATGAAAAGTAAAGGACAATGTCTAATAAAACATCTGAATCTAAAATACTAAATACTTTCTGAACATCTAGTCTAAAAAGCCTCTAGCTAAACTGTCTGAACTGTAGATTTGATGAGACAATCCCCCAACTAACTCTATCTACTGAACTACTGAATGTAATGAGATAATGAAATAAAAGAATATACTCAAATGATGAGGACTCACTGCTAGTTTACAGCTGCTGGCTGAATCTAAATCTATCTACGTATGATCAGGAACCTGAGTGTTTGAACCTATGGTATAAAACACCATAGCGCAACAAAAAAAGTATGCGTTGGTACGTGTAAATATACTGGTTTGCAAAGTGAGGTAGGCTGAGTGCAATGGTTCACATACATGAACTATAACTGACTAAATAACATGAACATAACTATATGAGAATACATGCATGAATACATAACTGTAACTAAACTCATAAGGATTCTGAATATTGAGTTTACTGATAATATAGATTACTAATAACTAATATAACTAATAAATAATACACTGTTTTCTGGGTGACTGTATCTAACAGTCCTAATTCTAATAGAACTAGCTGAGTTCCGAACTAAGCTGAGTGATTGTATCTGATAGTCTAAAATTTGTAGAACTATTTGAGTTCTTTACTGATGACTGAGACTGAGACTATGGGAGATAATCATCTAACCGACATACCCCTTTTCTGAATAGATTTGGAGTCCAACCTGTAGCCCCAGTTGGAAGGGTGTCAATATTGTGCCATGGGTAAAAACACTAAAGAGATACTCTCATCTGGTAGGTTCTCAAATAAGAATATTGGGACCCTCATCTATTAAGTTAAGCGACCTCATCAACCATCAACTAGCAAGTTTTTTTATGTCTCAACCTACGCTGGCTACGTAGTTCTAGAACGGAAGGACTGCTTCTAAGGATCACACCTTCTGTCAGGTGAGTCCCCATCCTTGGGTTTACTCGATGCTGAATCCTACTCCCAACTGAATAGACACTAAATTGATTTCCTAGTTCATACTAGGCTTGATTGATCTGTTACTGATTGTACTAATTAACTTAACTGAATTGAGTTTACTGAGTTTCATTGACTGATGGAATACTATAGAGTTCTGCTATCTGACTGAGTTTACTGAGGACTGAACTGAATACTGAATGGGACTGGATTAATACTAAGTTTTCCTGAGTTCTATAACGGAACTAGAGTACTACTGATCGTGACATGATTGAGACTGTTATGTAACTAACACTAACTCTAGGCACAAAGCTAAATTATCGGGTATCAAATAACCCAGGACTCGATAGCATGAAAATAATAATACATGACAATTCTTGAATACTTGACAATAGTCAACAACTCACAATATGATCTATAAGGCATTTTATCAATCACTTGAAAGTCATGAACTTGCATATGAATTGGAATGCATACTAACACAACATAATTTCATTAAACCAATCTCATTTGCATTCCATCAAACACATACAAGGTATAACTTTAATATAAAAAGCATTTTGAACATGTGGGTATAGCATAAGTTAATCATTTAGACCACCAAATGATCACAAAAGCACTATAGTCTCAATTTAGCATTTTAACAAACACATGGTAGACGTAGCTTTATACTTGGGTATGATCAACAATACTAATACATCATGACTCCATAATTCAAGGGTTTAAATATAAGAGAATCAAAATTCAACTTACATGCTATCATAATATCAAGAAACACATAAGGATTTCAACTTGGAACACAATCCACAACATCAACATGATTACATTCAAACCCACAACATGAAAATCACAATTCATGTTTTTAAAAGAAGTTTCTTGAACTCCAAGGGTGGAAGGGACCCTTAGATGAATACTTTACATACCTGGTTGAAGAATATCTAGAAATTAATGGTTGAATCTTGAGTTCTTGATTTGAAATTTGAAAAACCTAAGGCTTGTTCTTAAGAGAAATTGAGAAAGAATGTGTTTATTTGCTTCTAAAGGTATTAAATTTCATGTTTTAGGGGCTGAGAGTTGGGGAAAAATAATCGAATAACCCCCAAGAACGCGGTATTTTAATGAGTGAACTGGATTACTGACGTGCAGTCGATGCGGCACATCGATGGCACGAATGCAATATCTAACATGTTGCGCCAAGATCGTGCTGACTCACTGGAATTTGATTCTGGTAGCTGGGAAAAACATTAACCAATTCGATAGGCGATGTGGCGCGCCAAGATTGCATTGGTACACTATTTTGGGATTCTAAAGGAGTTTCAAACGAAGTCTGAAAAATCTGAAACTTGTTCGGGAGCACCTATTGACCTTCCTAATCATGAATTAACTAAAATATAGACATTTCAAGTACTTTAAGGTCGTGAAATGAGATTTTCAACTTTCGAAGACTTTCAAACACTTCAGATAGTTAGTCAATTTGTCATTATCCTTATCAGTTTATAGACAACTATTTTTTTTCGATAGTAGTTTTCAGATTTATGATTCAAAAATATTTTATTATTGTAAACTTTATGGGATATTTAAATATTCCACATATGTTATTTTGTTATTATTATTCAGTGCTCACAGCAGGTACCAGCCCATGGGGTAGCTTGTGGTAACTTATGAGCGTAAGCACTATATGGCATCAAGGGTGTCCTCTCGGGGCATTACAAACTTGGTATTAGAGCCTAATGTTTTACATTGTCCTAGGGAGTCTAAAATCTGCATTGAGTAGAGTCATGTACATAGGTGTGAAGGACACCACACTTATAGACAAGAGGCTACAAGACTTTTAAGAAAGGTTTCCTTTCTTTCAATATTCATGTTGTACGAAAGAGCATGAGCTCTATTTAAAATCTCTTCCTAACCTATCCATCCTTTTGTGTACATAAAATTCCTTCCAAAAAGAAAAACAAAATAATAAATGTGAATCATCGTCCACCTCTGCCTATTCAGGAAGATCCCCTGAATGAGCATGTATCTCACACCAAATTCAGAGCTACTTTCACTACCTTAGCTCATTTAGTAGTTATTTAGAATGATCAATAGGTTGTTTTCCTCTCTAGTATTATGGTTCAAGCTTAGATAAGTAAGGAGGAGAAGCATAGGAAGAAGGGGAGAAAGAATAAGAGGGCAAGAATAAGTAGTTTTAATCCAAGGCCAGGGGGTAGTAACCATTTCTAGTTCCACCAAAATCCTTTTCCCCAACTTCTTTTTTCATCTAGTGCGCTAGTGCCAAAGTTTAGGAATGACAGTCATGATGGGGTGCCAGGCTCTAAGACCTAGGGTACTATGAATAATAGTCGTACCAATCCACTTTGCTAGGAATGTGGTAGGAATCATAAAGGTATGTGTAGAGATAGAAGTGATGTGTGTTTTGGATGTGGAAAATAAGGCCATAGGTTCAAAGAGTGTCCATTACTTTCTCAGAGGGTAAAGGATTTGAGCCAACAGGGCCAGTCCAATCAGTCCTCAGCTCTAGTAGGTCACCCAACTTAGCAGGGCACCACTACCAGTGCCACTAGTGGTCAGTGCCAGAACAAACTATACGCACTCCAGTCTCTACAAGATTAGAAAAGTTCTCTAGATCTAGTTATGGGTAAGTTAAAGATTTTTCATTTACATGTATATGCTCTGATAGACCCCAGAGCTTCACTTTTTTTTGTAACCCCCTTTATAGCTATTAATTTTGGTGTCAGTTTGGAAACCTTAATTGAGCCTTTCTTAGTGTCCACTCCAGTAGGTGTCTCTATTGTATCCATGCAGGTATACATGAATTGTCTGATCATAATATTATAGAAACTCACTTTAGTAGATCATGTGGAGTTAGTGATGACGATTTCGATATCATTCTCGGTATGGATTGGCTCCACTTATGTTATGCCTCAGTTGATTGCAGAAATAGGTCTTTCAGTTTTATTTTTTGGATAAATTAATCATTGAGCGGAGGGATTGTAACTCAGTTCTTAGGGGTTAGATGTGTTTTCAGAGCCCTTCCCAGAATCCTATGGCAGTAGATAGCCTAGAATTAGAAACATGAATCCAGAAGTTTAGCAGCAGTAAAGTAGGGATAGTGTTATCTAAATTTGATGGACTATGTATCCTTGGGTCTAGTTATATGAAAGGTGAATAGTAAACTTAAAAATAGTGTATCCAAGAATTTACGCTAAGTATGATGGTGTGTGTGTGCTCATGTACTACCCTTGAGTGTTAAGTCTGAATGGGGCTAGTAATGTTGTAATTGATGTTCTTACCAGCTAAGTTACGGGTTGTAGTATGTGATGTCGGATGTCCAGGTGTAATGGTAATTCTCATGGTTTAGGGAGAAATATAAGTTTAGAGATGTGATATTAGTAGGCTATGAAAGAAGTTAGTATGGTTCCTTAAAAGGTTTGGGAATCTCCATGTTAAGTGTTAGAATCTAAGTTTGAATCTTTAAAGATTTAGCTAACAGAAAGAAGAGGTGAGAACTCTCATTTAGCCAGTTCTTAATTTTTTACATGATGTATTTGTGGATATATAAAATTAAGAGTTCTAACTCAGAAAGAAGTATCAGCAGTACGGTTTTATACTTTTAGGTGCAGTTTTTTAGGGTGAGTTTAGTGTTTATGAGTATTGTTATATTTCGGACACTAGAGTAAAGTGGTTTTAGTTCAGTTTAGAGTTAGTTAAGTGGTTCACAGACTTAGAATGATGGCTTGAATCTAAGAGGAAGATGATAGAACAAGCAACCAAATTAGGCTCTCAGATTCTAGTAGTGATGCCAGTATGTTACAGAATAGCAGTAAGGGAGGATGATGCCCAACCCATTCTCATCTCAGTGCAAAGTTTTGTATTTTAGTTATCATGATATCTACTCATGCCTTACATGTCATCCCTATGATCATAGCTTATATTCATGCACTTTATAGAAAATCATATACGTTTCCAATTCCTAGTATGAGGAGTTCCAATTCACCTAGCAGTCTGAACCATATTCCATGAACTTATGAACTCCAAACTCAGGTCATGTATTTCATGACTTATGTGCTCATGCTTTATAGTATGTTCAGTTTTAGTACTCATACAACACTCCTAATGATCAGCGGAATTTAAATTATGTCATGTATACCCTCAGTTTAGATCTCTTTGATGAATCCATAATGTTTATACTCTATTCCTCAGGCCTCAGTTTAGTGTCCAAGTTATCCTTTCATGTTTCAAGTCCTCATGTTCTAACTTTTCAGTGACTTCTCCTTATTCAAGGATGGTGGTGATGAGTAATTATTTGGCAAGGAAAAAAATTGGTGTATGCTTGTTTGATCTAAGGTTATAAGTGTGAAGTAAGATTGACTACAAGTTTTTGATATAATTCATGGTTAGTTGAAATTTTGTGTGTGATTTTCTAAAGAATTGTGCATGGAAGTTGTTAATGATAGGGGTTTAGAGAATGAGAGAAAGATTCATTTGTGATTGTTTGCCTAGAAGTTTGTGTGTGGTTATGAATATAGGATTGAATGTTATGTTGGTGTATAAGTGGATGAATACATTGTGCACTAGCGAATTCATGGTAAGAGTTTGAAGTTAGTTGGGAAGTAGGAATAAGTGTTATTCTTGAGATGAGGAGTTATGAAAATGCAGGGTGTACTAAATTCATGATTCAAACTAGTATTACAGTGTTATGTGTGCACTTGGTAGAATCGAATAAACTTGAAATAAGAGAGAGAATTTAGTTCAGCCCAGACTTCAATAGGTAGAATTATCAGTGCTCGTGTGAGTATATTCAGTATCCTTAAGTATAGTGTAGTATTGAAGAAGAGTGTATAGTTGAGGGAGCATTCGAGGAGTATGTCTAAGCTTGAAAATGGTTGTTGCATTAGGCATAGTAATTTTATCCTAGCTTATGTTTCGTAGGCCTATATTCCATGTCCCAGAATATAGATCATGCCCAAGATTCTCTGTTTTCTAATGTTATTAGAATATCTTACAAAGAATATTGAAGAAATGCTCCAGTTGAGTATAAGCTTTTAGTATGAGTTAATGATCGTGGGCGTATTTATATGTCCAAACACCATTGTTTACCCATATTTGGACTTGTTTTGAGAATAAAAAGTATGTTAATTATAGTGAATTGTGAGCTACATTGTGTTTTGTGGCTAAACGATGTGATTAGAGATACAGGGTAAATTTTCCATGGATTCAGAAGAAAACTGGATACATATCATGAAGATGCAAAAGACCATGTTGATCAAAGTTAAAAACATTGTAGATGCACGAGAGTAAGGATAAAAGAATAGAGCTGAGGATTAACGAAAAGAAAGAGAGGAAATGGAGAAAAATTCTAGTGACATGATGCTATCTCGACGCGTCGCGTCGACTGGTAAAAAGTGTACCTTAGCCAAAAATATAAAGATTAACTTCTAGTGCATCAACCCATGTCAACGCATCGCGTTGATGTATAAGTTCTGTGCCTTAGTAAAAATTTTATCGACAACTTCCAGTGCATCGATGCGATGTCAATGCATCACGTCGATGCGTAAAGTTTAGACACTTAGTCATATTTTGAGGAGCAAATTCCAGTGACATGACGCGATGTCGACGCGTCGCACCGTGTGGTAAAGAACTTGACTTATTCTACTTTTTAAAGACAAACTCTAGTGTGTCAACGTGATGTTGACGTGATGCGTTGGCTGGCTCAGCGCGATTGGCGGCATACCACAACAAGGCTTCAGATCTGGTGAAATTTTCCCAAGTATAAAAGGAACACGTGAGCACAATTTCTAACACTTTTTGTAAGCATAGAAGCAGCGGAAAAGCATAGAATTCTTTCTTTTAGGGTTCTATTTATTTCTTTTGAACTTCTTTACCTCAATACTAATTTTGGGTATGATTAATTACTTGTTTTTTATGTTTAATTCAAACATGAGTGGCTAAATACCCTTGTTCTGGGGTTGAGGCCAAGAACATGATTACTCTTTGATATTCTTTAGAGTAGTTTCTTTTTGAATTATCACCTGGGTTGTTCTTAATTTCTTGAGCTTACTATTTTAATGCTTGGCCGCCATTAGAATAAATGTATATTTCTATGTGAATCTAGGAGGAGAATCGTAGATTAGAATGAGGAAATTAAGGAGCCAAGTTCTTACCCTTTTATAAAATAAGGGGTTTGAATTAGCATCTAGGATAGGGATATCCCTAGAAGCCTTGTTTAGTTCAATTGCAAGAAGAGTACTTAATGACTCTAGAAGAATTATTGTATTTTTGCAGGAGTTATAGCTGCAATATTCAATAGACAGAAGATTTGAGGTCAGGAGACAAAAATCGTTGCCTAAACCTTGCGAACCAACAACCCAACAACCAATTAGGCTACTATAAGAATGAATATTTGTATGATTGTTCGAAAAGCCTCAACCCTAGAATTCTTTTCATTATTTTTTACAACCGCTGCTTGCTTTGCTTTGGTAGTAAACTTTTATTTCTAATTAAATAATTTATATTTTTATTCTCAAGTTCAAAATCATCTTGATACTTTACAATACTTAATACTCATTGTCTAAAACTAAAATTTGGTTAAATTTCTAGTTTCTTAGTCCTCGTAAAAATGATATTTGATTGTCTAAATCACTATATTACTTGTACGATCACATGCACCTGCTGTGTGTCTGAGTCACAACAAGTTTTTGGCGCTGTTACCGGGGACTAATATAATTAGTAAATTGCTAAATTTTTTATTTTTGATATTAAGTTTAAGTGTTAACAACTTGATCTTAGCGGCTGAATTTTTGCAGGTTTAGCTGAATCCAGGACTGGTGAGAGAGAAAGAGTTGGTAAAGCCTTTTTCAGAACTAGAACAGATCTTTCAACTAAGGGGAAGAATGGTTGAACAAAGAAATGAACTAGTCGATCCAAATAGTGAAAATGTCCCACCTCTAGTTATTCCAGTTGTTCCTACTCAACCAGCTGCTAGACTTGTTCGTGAGGTGGGAATCCCACTCACAAACCATATGACGAGCAATATTCTTAACTCCGAACCAGGAGGTCGATTTGAATTAAAGCAGAATATGGTCCAATTGCTGAATTTAGCGGGGTAATTTCATGGCCTTTAACACGAAGATCCGCAACAGCACATACAAACCTTCTTGGAAATAAGTGATACTTACATTCCTAAAGGGGTGACTTCTAATTATATCAGGTTGACACTTTTTTTCCCTTCTCTCTAATGGTGTAATACCCTGGGAAATTTTTTCGTTGAAATTTTGTGCATAAAGGTGTTGGGTTCTATCTTCTAGAATGAATTATAAATTTTTCGTGTGAAATGTTTTATATTATGACCCACCATTGCATAGAATATTGAATAATCTTTTCAAAGATATGTGGATCATCCAAAATGGACACCCGAGCGACGAGTTATGAACATTCCGATCGAACCGTGAATAGTAGTGAACAGTAAAACATGTAGGAAAAATTACTGAGGCCTGGCGTATTTTTTCTCCAACTTTAAACAATCATAACTCCTTGTAAATAATGATCTGAGTGATCTACTATATATCAACGGAAATGTCTGCGAGTCCTCTTTCCAATGAAATTGGTTTCATCCAATTTGTCTATTGGAGCAAAAAGTTATGGTCGATCTACTCCAGCCTATCAAAAGTGAATTTTTGGGTCAACTTCATATGATCATAACTCCTCATACACAATGATCTGGGTGAGATACTATATATCAACGGAAAGATATGAGAGTACTATTTCTAATAAAATTGGTTTCATCCAATTTGGATATTGAAGTAAAACGTTATGGTTGATCTACTTCAAACTATCAACATAGTCCACCAAAGGACAGATTCGAGAATTATTTGATTTTTAGGGGTGTTTTGGTCATTCCCTCTCACCCAAAATCTATCCAAACCCTATATTAAAGCCTATTAGAAGCACTATATGTTATATTTCATCAAATTCTCTCAAAAAGAAAACCCTAAGATCCTACATCCAACTTCAAGAACCTCCAAAGTTCACCATGAATTCTGCAAATTTATTCAAGATTTCAAGTTCCTAGTTCAAGAACTCCAAGAACCATCATTCAAAGGCACGATTAACATCTCAAAAATGAGTATCGATCTAAATTTCATCATTCAAGGTATGTGGGGTTTTTCAACAAAAACTCTCTTTCGTTCTTGTGCCCAAAAGTAATTTTCTTCACAAAGGTATGATTTTTATTTGATTTTTACGAATTTGAAGCATAAACCCATATCTTATGATAATTATTATGAAATCTTGATGTTTATGATTTTGAAAGATGAATTTACATGTGTGGATATATAAAGCATGAATCTTGAATGATATTTATCATGATTTTGATATTTGGGTCGTGAATCCCCATTGGAAATTGTGTTTTTTTAGAAAGTGTGTATTATAAGTGCGTTGATGTTGAATATTTGAGATATTTTGAATGATTTGACCTTTTGGTCTTAATGGAGTTGTTTTGAACTCGAGTGTGAAAGAAATTTACAACGTAGTTGATTTTGATAGATAGGAAGCATGATGGCTCCGATGTATATTTATATATTACTGAAATTATTTATTGTGGATTGTCTTTGAAATGATCTGAGCTAAGTTCATGAGAAATATTTTTCACCGAGTCAGAGGTATAAAGCGACCTTACTTCCCCAGAACTACGTGCCCCCGTAGGAGTGAGCCTGACGCTGATTTATATAGTGATCACTAGTTTGTGTGAATTTGATATCGATAGTCCTACTCCGATGGAAATGATAGGATGGCTCTCCCCAACGTTGGTTGTACGTTGGGCTCCATGTAGCTCACATGATTTATGTCGGTTATAGGATCTCCCAGTGTGTGTGTATTTCCTTGTAACTATGGTGAATGGTGAAGTGATTTGAAAGTGGAATTGTGAAAGTTATTCTTTCGAAAGATTTAAATGATATTTACATTATGAGAATTGATATTCTTGATGAACTGAAAGTGATTGACAAATTATATGATGACTCACATGTGTTATTGTACTTATTTCATCCTCTCATGATTATGTTGATTTTCTTCAGGCTATGGGAGTCTTTCATACATCCTGCATATTTCTTATAAATATTTATGATGATGATGTTTATACAACTGGATACACCCCAATATACTCGATTCCTTTCCATGGTACTGACCCACATCTTCGAATGTAGGCTGCATTTTCTCGCAATATAGGTTAAGGTGCTCAGTTCCAGGTTTGACAGTGATTCTTTGGGCATGTTGTTCTACATTCTCTTTTGTGGTGATTCCTTATATTCCGAGGACGTGATGTCTGATGTTGGTTTAACGAAATCATTTACATTTAATAACTGAGTATGAGTCAGTTGGGACATGTCTCATTGGCTCATTAGTTTAATTGATTTTCTTAGAGGCTTGTCAGACTTGTACAAATATTGGGAGTTGACTAATAATTTGTATTTTGTTATCTTTCAAAAATTCTTTTATTCTTGGATGATGATTACTCTATTGATAACCGTGTGATACTCCGGGACCCATTTTCTGGGGCGTTACAAACTTTGTATCAGAGCCTAAGGTTTTAAGGTGTCCTAGGGAGTCTGACAAGCCCCGTTAAGTAGATTCTTGATCATCGGTATGTAGTGCATCACATCTATACGAAAGAGGCTACAAGACGTTTTAGGAAAAAGTGTGATTCTTTCTTTTAGAAGTCTATCGTGCTTAATGTTTCTCACTCTGCTATTCATTTGTGCTATCCTCTTTTAGAAATATGCCTCCATATCGAGCGACAAGAAATAATAATGGTCAGCAACCTCAACTCGCTGACCCATTAAATGAAAACGTGTCTCATACTGAATTTCAGGTTGCCTTTTAGGCACTGGCCTAAGCTGTTACTGCAAATATTCAGGCCAACCCTGCCCCGAATCCATAGCAGCAGGGAGGTGATTCAACTGTTGCCAAGATCTGTGACTTCATGCGGATGAATCCACCGGAATTCTATGGGTCCAAGTTTGATGAGGATCCACGGTTATTTTTAGAGGGGGTGCAGAAGATTACTCAGGTGATGCATGTATTTGAGGAACATAGTGTGGAGTTGGCTGCGTATAGGTTGAAAGACCTTGCTTATGATTGGGTTGTTGCTTAGAGTAAAGGTAGAGGTGAGGGAGCTATCCCTACAACTTGGTAAGAGTTCCAGGATGCATTCCTAGACAAGTTTTTCCCTTTGGAGTTGAGGAAGGCGAAGGTGAAAGAGTTAAAGAACCTGCAACAGGGCTCTATAACTGTTAGGGAGTACTGTCTAAAGTTTAATCAGTTGGCCAAGTATGCTCCTGACTTAGTGGCTGATAATCGGGCTAGTATGAGTAAGTTTATGAATCGAGTATCTAGTTATGTGGTTAAGGAGTGTAGGTCTGCTATGCTGAATAGTGAGATAAATCTTTCTAGGCTGATGACTCATGCCCAACAGATTGAGGCATACAAGATTAAGGAGAGAGATAGAATGAGAGGGGATAAGAGAGCTAGGTCTAAGCAGCTAGACAGGGTCAGACTAGATCGCAGGAAGGGAGTCACTCTCAGTATTAGGACCGTTCGTCTATGCCAGCACCGTCATCTGCTAGTGCTCCCGTTCCTAGAGGAGGCAAGAGCAAAGTAGCAGGTCATATACATCCAGGTCCTAGTATAATGCTGGCAGTAAGCCAAATCATCCCCTGTGTCCTAAGTATGGTAGGGCTCATTGGGGTGAGAAGAGGGGTTGTTTTTAGTGTGGTGACATGGGTCACAGATTTAGAGATTGTCCACAGGATGGACAAGGGCATCGTGACTATCGCCCTCAGACCCATACTTGGACTGTTAGTGCTCCAGTTCTAGCGACTCGCCTAGCCCCAGCTCAGGGCGCCTCTTCTAGCAATGCTGGTGGGCAGCGCTAGAATAGATTCTATGCTTTACCATCCCGCCAGTAATAGGAGGACTCTCCCGATGTTGTTACTAATATGCTTCGTATATTTCAGTTTGATGTGTATGCTTTATTGGATCCTGGATCCAGTTTCTCATATGTTACACCTTTGATTACTGTGAATTTTGAAATGAGTCCTGAGATTATTCCTGAGCCTATCCTATTTTCTACCCCAGTGGGTGATTTAATTGTTACCCAGAAAGTGTATAAAAAGTGTCCTTTTACCGTTCTTCTTATAGTCTTGTTGGCTGATCTGATTGAGTTAGACATGGTAGATTTTGATGTGATTCTGGGTATGAACTGGCTGTATTCTTCTTATGCCTCTATTAATTGTCGGATCTGAGTGGTCAAGTTTCAGTTTCTGGGTGCATCCGTGTTTGAGTAGTCTAGGAATTCTGTGTCACCCAAGAGTCATTTTATCTCTTACCTCAAAGTTAGAAAGCTTATTTCCAAGGTGTGTATTTACCATTTGGTTAGAGTCAAAGACACTAAGTCTGAGACTCCAACTCTTCAGTCTGTTAACGTCGTCAATGAGTTTTCTGATGTCTTTTTGGATGATCTCCCAGGGATACCTCCTAATAGAGAGACAGAGTTCGGGATTAATCTTCTTCCCGATACTCAGCCCATTTCTATTTCTCCTTACTGTATGGCCCTTGCAGAACTTAAGGGGTTGAAAGAGAAACTCAAAAATTTACTAGATAAGGGTTTCATATGGCCCAGTGTTTCTCCTTGGGGTGCTCCTGTGTTTTTTGTGAGAAAGAAAGATGGCTCTTTGCGTATATGCATTGATTACCGCCAACTGAATAAAGTCACCATCAAAAATAAGTACCCCCTTCCAAGAATAGATGATTTGTTTGGCCAATTGCAAGGTGCAAGTTATTTATCAAAGATAGACCTTCGTTTTGGCTATCATCAACTCAAAGTTAGGGAGTGTCACATCCTGAAAACCATTTTCTGAACTCATTATAGCCATTTTGAGTTTCTTGTTATGTCTTTTGGGTTAACTAATGCCCCAACAGATTTCATGAACCTCATGAATCAAGTGTTTAGACCATATCTGGATATGTTTGTCATAGTGTTCATCGATGATATACTGGTGTACTCTCATAGTGAGGATGAACATTCTGATCATCTCCGAAATGTCTCGAAAACCCTTAGAGATCACAAGTTGTTTGCCAAGTTCAGTAAGTGTGAGCTTTGGATAAGGTCAGTTTTATTTTCTAGGTCATATCATTTCTTCCGAGGGTATTAGAGTTGATCCCCAAAAGACCGAAGCTGTTAGAAATTGGCCTAGACCTATTTCTACGATTGATATCCAAAGTTTCTTGGGTTTAGCTGGCTATTACCACCATTTTTTAAGGGTTTCTCCTCTATAGCATCTTCTATGACTCGGTTGACCCAAAAGAAAGTGAAATTCTTGTGGTCCAAATCTTGTGAGAAGAGTTTTCAAGAGTTGAAGACTCGACTCACTTCAGCCCCTATTTTGACTTTGCTTGATGGTGTTGATGGTTTTGTGGTGTACTGTGATACTTCGAGAGTTGGGTTGGGTTGCATATTGATATAAAAGGGTAAAGTGATAGCTTATGCTTCTAGACAGTTGAAACCCTATGAGAAAAATTATCCCACCCATGACCTTGAGTTGGCTGCTATTGTATTTCCTTTGAAAATCTGGAGACACTATTTGTATGGTGTCCATGTTGATGTTTTCACTGATCATAAGAGTCTACAGTATGTGTTTACCCAGAGAGAATTGAATCGTAGGCAGAGACGATGGTTAGAATTGTTAAAGGACTATGATATGAGCGTGCTGTACCATCCGGGCAAGGCTAATATTGTGGCGGATGCCCTAAGTAGAGTGTCCATGGGTAGTGTTTTGCATGTGGTAGAAGGTAAGAAAGAGTTGGCTCGTGATGTACATCATTTGGCTAGATTGGGGGTTAGGTTGTTTAACTCTGCTGAAGGTAGTATAGGGGTTTAGAATAGTTTTGAATCCTCCTTGGTTTCGAAACTCCCAAGGGGGAGATGGTGTGTTGAGATTGCAGGGTAGATTGTGTGTCCCGAATGTTGATGATCTGAGATAGAGGATTATGGTTAAAGTGCACGGGGCGCAATATTCTATTCATCCTGGTGCCACCAAGATGTACCAAGACTTGCGGGAAATCTATTGGTGGAGTGGCATGAAGAAAGATATAGCAGCGTTTGTAGCTAAGTGTGCAATATGCCAATAGGTAAGGTTGAACACCAAAGACCTGGTGGTATAATGCAAGAGTTTAGTATTCCCACCTAGAAGTGGGAAGAGATAAATATGGACTTCATGATTGGTTTACCTCCTTCCCGATGCCATCATGATTCCATTTGGATTGTGGTTGATAGGTTGACTAAGTATGCTTATTTCTTGCCTTTTCATACTTCATATACTGCTGAGGATTACACTAGATTGTATATCCGAGAGCTAGTCAGACCGCATGGAGTTCCCTTGTCTATCATTTCGGATAGGGATACTCAGTTCACTTTGTAATTTTGGAAAACTTTTCAAAAGGGTCTTGGTACCCAAGTGCTTTTGAGTTCTGCTTTTCATCCGCAGACCGATAGTCAGGCTGAGCGGACCATCCAGACCTTAGAGGATATATTGAGAGCTTGTGCACTTGACTTTAAGGGAAGTTGGGATGATCACTTACCGTTGATAAAGTTTTCTTACAATAACAGTTTCCACTCTAGTATTGGCATGGCTCCATTTTAAGCGTTATATGGAAGGAAGTGTAGATCACCCATAGGTTGGTTCGAGGTGGGTGAAGCAGCTGTGAGTTGTCCTGATTCAATATTTGAGGCAATGGAAAAAGTTAAGTTGATTAGGGAAAGGTTGAAAATGGCGCAGAGTCGTCAGAAGTCATATGCGGATGTTAGAAGGAGAAACCTTGAGTTTGAAGTTGGTGACCTAGGGTATCTGAAAATTTCATCCATGAGGGGGTGAAGAGATTTGGAAAGAAAGGGAAGCTTAGTCCCCGTTATGTTGGTCCTTACAAAATTCTTAGCCATGTTGGTAAGGTAGCTTATGAGGTCGAGTTGCCTTCCGAGTTGTCCTCTGTTCATCCAATATTCCATGTCTCCATGCTTAGAAAGCATATTAGCGATGCTGTGGTAGTGGATTCCTCTGTGAGTGCTGACATTCAAGAAAATCTTTCTTTTGATGAGATTCCTGTTGAGATTCTTGATTTCAATGTCCGAAGACTAAGGAACAAAGAAGTTCCCTTGGTCAAGTTGTTGTGGCAAAACTAATCTGTTGAGGGTGCAACTTGGGAAGCTGAGGAGGATATGAGATCCAAGTACCCGCACCTATTTTTTACGAACTCCGATCAAGCCAAAGGTACCGCTCTATCCTAAATCATGCACTTTTGATAAAAGTTGCAGCAGTTCAGCTGTCATTTATTATGTGTTCAGCTGTAGTTTCTTGAATTTATGCATTCTATGTTGCATTCGGAGTGAGAAATGATGTGGTGATGAGTCTAACGAATGGTTTCAGCTATATTCTCTATTCCCTATCTAGTCTTGGCATGTCTAGAGTTATTCGAGGATGAATGTTTCCAACGGGAGGATGATGTAATACCCTGGGAAATTTTTTTGTTGAAATTTTGTGCGTAAACGTGTTGGGTTCTATCTTCTAGAATGAATTATAAATTTTTCATGTGAAATGTCTTAGATTATGACCTACAATTGTGTAGAATATCAAATAAGATTTCTGACGATATGTGGATCATCCAAAATGGACACCCAAGTGACAAGTTATGAACATTTCGATCGAACCGTGAATAGTAGTAATAGTAAAAGTAAAACGTGCAGGAAAAAGTACTGAGGCCTGGCATATTTTTGGTCCAAATTTAAATGATCATAACTCCTTGTACATAATGATCTAGGTGATCTACTATATATCAATGGAAATCTCCACGAGTCCTCTTTCCAATGAAATTAGTTTCATCCAATTTGTCTGTTGGAGCAAAAAGTTATGGTCGATCTACTTCAGCCTATCAAAAGCGAATTTTTGGGTCAACTTCAAACAATCATAACTCCTCGTACACAATGGTCTGGGTGAGATACTATATATCAATGGAAATATATGAGATTCCTCTTTCTAATAAAATTGGTTTCATTCAATTTGGATGTCGGAGTAAAATGTTATGGTTGATCTACTTTAAACTATCAAAACAATCTACCAAAGGACAGATTTGAGAATTATTTGATTTTAGGGGCATTTTGGTCATTCCTCCTCACCCAAAATCCATCCAAACCCTATATTAAAGCCTATTAGAAGCATTATATATATTATATTTCATCAAATTCCCTCAAAAAGAAAACCCTAAGCTCCTACATCCAACTTCAAGAACCTCCAAAGTTCACTATTAATTCTGCAAATTTATTCATGATTCCAAGTTCCTAGTTCAAGAACTCCAAGAACCATCATTCAAAGGCACGATTAACATCTCAAAAAATGAGTATCAATCTAAAGTTCATCTTTCAAGATATATGGGGTTTTTCAACAAGAACTCTCTTTCGTTCTTGTTCCCAAAAGTAATTTTCTTTACAAAGGTATGATTTTTATTTTAATTTTGCGAATTTGAAGCATGAACCCATATCTTATAATGATTATTATGAAATCTTGATGTTTATGATTTTAAAAGATGAATTTACATGTGTGGAGATATAAAGCATGGATCTTGAATGATATTTATCATAATTTTGATATTTGGGTCGTGAATCCCCATTGAAAATTGTGTTTTTTTAGAAAGTGTGTGTTCTAAGCACGTTGATGTTGAATATTTGAGATAGTTTGAATGATTTGACCTTTTGATCTTAATGGAGTTGTTTTGAACTCGAGTGTGAAAGAAATCCATAACGTGGTTGATTTTGATAGATGGGAAGCATGATGGCTCCCGATGTATATTTATATATTACTGAAATTATTTTGTTGTGGATTGTCTTTGAAATAATCTGACCTAAGTCCGGGAGAAATCTTTAGCACCGAGTGGGAGGTATAAAGCGACCTTACTTTCCTAGAACTACGTGCCCTCGTAGAAGTGAGTCTGAGGCTGATTTATATAGTGATCACTAGTTTTTGTGGATTTGATATCAATAGTCCTACTCCGATGGAAAGGATAGGACGGCTCTCCCCAATGTAGTTTGTACGTTGGACTCCATGTATCTCACATGGTTTATGTCGGTTATAGGATCTCCCAGTGTGTGTGTGTTTCCTTATGTCTGTGGTGAATGGTGAAGTGATTTGAAAGTGAAATTGTGAAAGTTATTCTTTCTAAAGATTTAAATGATATTTACATTATGAGAATTAATATTCTTGATGAACTGAAAGTGATTGACAAATTATATGATGACTCACACATGTTATTGTACTTATTTCATCCTCTCATGATTATGATGATTTTCTTTGGGCTATGTGAGACTTTCATACATCCTGCATATTTCTTATAAATATTTATGATGATGATATTTATACAACTGCATACACCCCCATATACTCGGTTTCTTTCCATGGTACTAACCCACATCTTCGGATGTGGGCTGCATTTTCTCGGAATGTAGGTTCAAGTTCTCAGTTCCAGGTTCGACAGTGATTCTTTGGGCACGCTGTTTTTCATCCTCTATTGTGGTGAGTCCTCATGTTTTGAGGACGTGATGTCTGATGTTGGTTTCACGGAATCATTTACATTTGATAACTGAGTATGCGTCAGTTGGGGCATGTCTCAATGGCTCACTGGTTTTATTGATTTTCTTAGAGGCTTGTTAGACTTGTATAGATGTTGGGTGTTGACTAATAAGTCATATTTTGTTATCTATCTAAAATTCTTTTATTCTTGGATGATGATACTCTGTTGATATTTGAGGGTTATTTATGGAAACCCCGTTGATTTGTGTTGAACTGAATGAAAATGGCTCAAAGGGTTAGCTTGAGGCTAATCGTAGCCTCAAGCACCGTGTGACGCTCCGGGACCCATTTTCCGAGGCGTTACAAATGGGGGAAGCAAAAAGGTGGTTACATGCTGAACCACCACTCTCCATCACTACATGGGCAGATCTAGCTCAGAAATTCCTTATTCAATTCTTTCCATCTAGGAACACTGCACATTTAAGGAGTGAGATCTTGAGTTTCAGACAGAAAGAATGAGAGAATCTCTACCAAGGTTGGGAAAGATTTAAGGGTATGCTCAGATATTTCCCTCACCATCACCAGTCAAACGATACTCTTGTGCATACTTTCATTGGTGTATTGGATCCAAATACAAAGATTCTCTTTGATTTAGAAATAGGTGGACAGGCTCTTGAGAAAACATATGAAGAATTGTACACACTGCTGAATCAGAATTTTACAAGGGAACCCTGACTGGCATACAAATTCGAGGAGTACTCCTAGAAATGTTGCAGGGATATTAGAGGTAGATCATTTCACCACATTATAGGCACAGATCACAGCCATGCAAAATCATATGATTACTTAGCTTAATAACATAAAGTTGGGTGTTACATAAGCAACAGCCACAACGAATGCAATCCAATAGGTGAATTCTTAGTGTGAGGTTTACAAAAATGGTAAGCACACAACAGATGTATATTTTGTTAATCCAGATATTGTCAACTATGTGGGAAATATAAATTGGCAGGGACAACAAAATACTGGTAAAACTTATAATCCCAATTGGAGGAACCATCTCAATTTCTCATAGGTGGAAATCGAGCGTAGAATCCAAATCAGTACAAGGGACAAGTGCAACCAAATCAACATCCAGTTCAGAATAATTAAGCTACCACTGCTCAAACTAGAAATAAGGAGGAATTAATGAAGAAGTATATAGCTCAACAAGCGCAATTTACAACTGAAATTAAGACTTAACAGGCACAGTTTGCAGCTGAGTTAAGAGTCAAAAATTGTTTACGAGAAATCTAGAGTTGCAACTGGGTAAAATTGCAGGAGAACAAAATACAAGGACTCAAGGAGCATTTTCTAGTGATACAGAGGCATATCCTAAGTAGGTGAATGCGGTTACAACAAGGAGTGGGCTGCAAACTAAAGAGACAGTTCAGGAGAAGGCTAATCCTATAGTCACTGATTAAGGTGATAAAAACAATGTAGAGAAAGAAATAAACCTTTTCCTCAAAGGGCAAGGAAGCATCAAGAGAAATCAAGTTACAAGTTCTTAGATATTCTGAAGTAGGTTCAAGTGAATCTTCCTCTTGTTGACATTCTACAGAGTGTTCCAAAATATACAAAATACTTGAAGGACATAGTTTCGAATAAGAACTGGTTGACTGAGTATGCTACAGTTTCACTTACTCAAGAGTGCACGTCCAAGATTCAAAATAAATTACCCACAAAGCTTAAGGATTCTAGTAGTTTCATCTTGCAGATTACCATTAGACTGACCATTAGTGCATGGGGATTGCGTGACTTGGGAGCTAGAATTAATCTTATGCACACATCGCGATACCGAAAGATGGGTCTTGAGAGTCCCAAACCCAATACTATTATTTTGCAGTTGGCATATCGATCACTTATGAGGCCGGATGGTATTATTGAAGATGTGTTGGTGCAAGTAGGATCTTTAATCTTTTCTGTGGATTTTGTAATTCTTGACTTTAAGAATGATCTTGTGGTTCCATTTATTTTGGGATGACCCTTCTTAGTAAAGGAATAGTCATTAATTGATGTTAAAGCCAAGAAAATAAAAATGCGAGCACATGATAAAGTAGAAGTCTTTGATGTGTACAAGGCGCTGAAACTGCCAGCTATATATAAGGAGTTTTCATCTATATCGGTTATTGACCTTGCTTCGAATTGGCAGTTGTTGTTGTCTGATAATCCATTAAAGAGAGCTTTGATGGGTCATGATCTTTATGGAGATATAGAAGTATTGTAATTGGTCTAGGTTATGAATTTGGTAGTGATTGAGATGAACAAAGTGCCTTTTGAGCCATTGAATAGGCCAATCGGTCCATCACCCAAGGCCTCAGTTAAAGAAGCTCCTAACTTGGAGCTTAAGGTTCTCCCTCTGTATTTACAATATGTTTTACTTAGTGATCAAGATACTTTGCCTATTATTTTATCTGTAGGGTTATTAGATATGCAGGTAAAGAAAACCATAGCAGTTCTAAAGAGGAGAAGAAAGAAGATTGGTTGGCAAATATTCGATATTATAGGAATCAATCAAGTATTTTGCATGCATAACATCTACATGGAAGAGGTTTATAGACCGAGAGTGCAGCAACAAAGAAGCTTAAATCCTGTGATGAAGGAGGTGGTCAGAAAAGAAGTGATCAAGTGATTAGATAGTGGTATTGTCTACCCAATTTCCGATACCAAATGGGTGAGTCCAATGCACTGTGTACAAAAAGAGGAAGGGATGACTATGGTAACTAATGATGATAATGAGTTAATCCCCACACACATGGTGACTGGTTGGAGAATCTGTATTGACTATTGGATGTTGAATGAAACTACTCGTAAAGATCACTATCATATTCCTTTCATTAACCAAATGTTGGATAGATTGGTGGGACAAGAGTATTATTATTTTCTAGATGGATACTCCTGCTACAATCAGATAATCATAGCACTAGAAAACTAAGAGAAGAGCATTTTCACTTGTCCCTATGACATATACGAATTCAGACGCATGCCTTTCAGCCTATGCAATACACCTGCTATATTTCAGAGATATATGATGGCGATATCTCCAACATGGTTGAAGACTTTGTGGAGGTATTAATGAATGATTTCTCTGTGTATGGTAGTTCTTTTAAAAAGTTCTTGAAGAATCTTGACAGAGTTGTAGCTCAATGTGAAGAGATAAACTTGGTGCTAAATTGGGAAAAGTGACACTTTATGGTTAAGGAAGGAATTGTCCTAGGTCATAAAGTGTCATGTAAAGGACTCAAAGTAGATAAGGAAAAGGTTGAAGTGATTGAAAAGTTGTCTCATCCAGTCACATTCAATGAAGTACGGAGCTTTTTGGGACATGCAGGTTTCTATAGGCAGTTCATTCAAGATTTCTCAAAGATTGCAATCCCCATGTGCAGATATTTGGAGAAAGAGTCAAAGTTTGAGTTTGGAGTTGATTTCTAAGAGGCCTTTGAAAAATTAAAGAAGAAGTTGACTAAAGAACCTATTTTGATCGCACTAGATTGGGAGTTACTGTTTGAAATGATGTATGATGCTAGTGACGTTGCTGTGGGAGCAGTTTTGGTTCAGATATAAGATAAGGTATTTTTCTTGATGTACTATGCTAGAAAAGTGTTGAATGATGCTCAACATACGATTACAGAGAAAGAGATGTTCGCAGTGGTATACTCATTTGACAAGTTTAGATCTTACTTATTTGTCACTAAGGTCATTGTTCATACTGACCACACTGCCATTAAGTATCTTGTGAACAAAAAGGATGCAAAGCCTTGACTTATTAGGTGGATTCTGCTACTACGAGAATTTGATCTTGAGGTTCGAGATCGAAAGGGAGCTGAAAATCAAATTGTTGACCACTTGTCACCGCTGGAAAGTCGAAACCATATTGTTGATGACTCTCTTAGCATTAAGGAAGAGTTTCCTGATAAAAAGTTGTTGTCTCTAGATGTAGCTGAGTTCCCATGGTATGCTAATATTGTGAATTTGATAGCTTGTGAGGTATATCCTTCTGATGCCACCACACAACAAAGAAAGAAATTACTTCATGATTCTCGTTCCTAATTTTAGGACGAACCATATCTCTTTTAACATGGCTCAGATGGAGTTATTCATTGGTGTATCCCAAAGAATGGATTTTCAAAGGTTCTTAAAGACTATCACTCATCTACTTATGGTGGAAATCATAGAGGTGAGAGGACTGCTAGGAAAGTGTTGCAATCATGTTTTTTCTATCCTACGTTGTTTAGGGACGCAATTGATTTTGTGAAGAATTGTGATCAATGTCAGAGGTTAGGCACTATATCTAGGCGTCATGAGATGCCCTTCAACAATATTTTAGAAGTCGAAGTCTTTGATGTTTGGGAGATCAATTTCAGGGGCCCATTCCCACCTTAAAAAGGCAATCTATACATTCTTGTAGAGTTTACTACGTCTCTAAATGGGTGGAAGTATTGGCTAATCTCACTACTGATGTAAGAGTGGTGCTGAAATTTGTGAAAATGAACATATTTTCCAGAATTTGGTACACCTAGAGCGATAATTAGTGACGAAGGTACGCATTTTATCAACATTTGGTTTAAAAATCTTCTTGATAAATATGGTGTTAGGCACAAGGTTTCTACGGCGTAGCATCCCCGCACGAGTGGACAAGTTGAGGTGTCCAACCAGGAGATTAAGTAGATACTACAGAAAACTGTGAATAGATAGCAAAAATATTGGGCAAAGAAGTTGATGACGCACATTGGGCTTACAGAACAGTTTACAAGGAACCTATTAGGACGTCTCCATATCATTTTCTTTATGGTAAAGCATGCCATCTACCTATAGAGCTAGAACATCAAGCGTATTAGGCCATGAAAAATTTAAATTTTGAGATGAAAGTCGCAGGGGAGAAACGATTATTGTAGATGAATGAGCTTGATGAGTTTAGGCTTCATTCCTACAAAAATGCAAAGCTATATAAGGAGAATACCAAAAGGTGGCATGATAAATAAATTAAAGAGAGAGTATTTGAACTCAGATAACTTGTTTTATTATTTAATTCAAGGCTTAAGTTGGTTCCAGGTAAATTGCGATCTAAATGGTCTAGACCTTTTAACGTGGTGCGAATGACACCTCATGGAGCTGTGGAGTTGTAGAATAAAGAGAAGATGGAGAAGTTTTTGGTGAACGGATAGAACATAAAGCATTGCTAGGTCGATCATTCGGATAAGCACAAGGAGTCCATCATCTTTGTTGATGAGTAGAATTAAGCTAAGTCGTACCATGACGTAAAATAAGGTGTTGTGTAGGAGGAAACCCACAAATGTAATGTAATAGGTAGTTTAATTTTTAGTTGGTAAGGATGAACGGAAAAATACAAAAAGATGAGTCGTGCTACGATAAAAAATAAGGCGCTTGGTGAGAGGCAACCCACTTTTACTTACATAATTTTGTTGTTTTGAATTGATATGTAGAAAAAAGAAACTTGGTGGACATAGAGAAGAAGAGAAGCTGGTGAATATTGGCTCTTAAGTAAGTAAATAGGTGATACATTGTGAGAAAAAGGTAAAGGGTAAGAAAAGGTGCATTAAAATATGGGAAATTTAGCCTTTGAAAATTTTTTGGATGAACTTCCAGTGGATCGATGCTATCTTGGTGCGTCGCATTGATATTCATCAATTCAACACTTAGAAAAATTTTCTAACGGTATTTCTAGTAAATCGACACAATTTTGATGCATCGCATCAGTTCTATCAACGCGTTAAGCATCGCATCACTTCCAGAGAGCAACACAAACTTGATGAGTCATGTTGATTCTTCAATGCGATACCTGGCGCGTCGAATCGCTTGCACCAGCAGTAAAAATGTTAAACCTAATTTTCCCCTCTATAAATACCATACTTCACCCATTCCACTCCTGCTTACCTAACCCTAGCAACGCTTTCCCTTTTTTTCCCCAAGACCTAAAATTGCTCCCATTAAAGTTTAGTCAATTCTTGTCAAATTTCAACGAGCTTCTACTTCATCTTTCTTCTTTTCAAAAAATCCCAGGTAAGTTTTGATTTTATTTTCTAAGTCATATGAACCCATGTGCTTTACTATTGTTATAAGTTTTGTGATCTGAAAATTTAATTGAATTAAAGTGACATATCCAAGGGTTGTGTTTAACTTATTTGAACTTTCATTGAATGTTAATTGTCAATATTGTGTGAGAACATTAGGAGGTGATGATGACATGTTGTTGTTATTGGTTTGATATTTCTCACATGGGAAGCAAGTGTATTATGAAATAGAATTCGTGATTTAATTGATTTGGTTACTTTAAGGGTTTGAGATCTAAATTGATTGACAATTGAGTGTTTTGCTGTACTTTGTGTTGAAGTTCAATAATTTGGGACGTGTTTGATTCACTACAAGATAGCAACTAAGTGTGGGGTGAATTCCAATTTCACAACACCTTAGTGGTAGCTATAAGGTACTGAAGTGAATGTTATTGAAGTGAGAATACGTTAACACAGTAAAAGTACATGTTTGAAATTGCTAAAGAATGGTCATATGTTTATAATTGGACGTGTTTATGTGAAAAATTATTCATTCATTAGTCATTAAGATAAGATTGTGAACTGTGCTAACTTCGAAGTGTCTTTTTGTGATAATGTTGAATAACTGATGATTGGACTTGTGAAATAAAAGGGGAAGTCTGAGTACCCTAGTGCATTCATTTATGAACCTATGCTAGCAACTATGTGTGGGGTAAATTTCACACTTAGTGGTGGCTAGTTTCGAAGGTACGTGCTTTACATGTTTGTGGGCTGTTATGATTGATAGGTACAATGTCGAGCAACCATCAACAATGAAGCCAAGGAAAGATTCCAACTGGACTATCTGAGCCCAGGAATAAGAGGAGCCATCAAGCTGACCGGGTGCCTTCAGCCCCACATATTCCTAGGGGTCAGAAGAGGTTCGAAACTAAAATTGTGGTTGAAGCCGGGAGGAAGTGGTACTCTCAGCATAAAGAGTTAAAATATTCAACTGATCAATTTATCAATAGGGTGAGCTTGATGAAAGAATATCCATCTATGGTGAGAAAGATAGAGGCCCAACATATAAGTTTTCTCTTTAAGCAACCAAGTGAATGCAACTTGATCCTAGTGCGGGAATTTTATGCGAATTGGAATCCAAAAGATTTTGAGGTTGAGGTATGTTGTCATGTGATAACTTTTACTGCGAATACTGTCAATGAGTTATTAGGTGTACCCTATGTGGATCCAAAGTCATTGAAGAGAATGATCACTGAGCCATCATATCAGTATATCCGTCATCTTCTATGTAGCACTCATTCTACGGTGAGGTGGATTCACCACAAAGAGGGTGGTACACATGTATCACTCCCATATTCTCATGTAAATAGGGAGGCTAGGTTATGGGCTAAAATCATCTATGCCTGCCTTTTTCATGGTACACATTTGACGGAGGTTACGCGCGATAGGGTGTGTCTTATTTATGCTTTGATGTGTGATGATGTGGATGTGAATGTGGGTGCCATTATTTTTTCGATGATAAGGAAGGCTCAATTCTTAGGGGGTCATAAATATAGGTTCGACGGGCTGCTGAAAAGATTGTTAAGGCAACAAGGTGTGCCAGAGAAAGAGGTAGATTATTTACCGCCTATTGGTGACAGGCTATTGGATATTTTTCGCACCAAAGGACCAACTCCTTTTGGTGTGAATTTGACTATTTCCAAGCGTCAAGCTCGTACTGATGAGATCATAGTCCGTATGTATAGGCTGACTATTTTGCAGTTGAGGACTGAGGGCGTCCAACCACCTAATAGAAAATTTATGTTGTCGAGTTGGACTACCTATTAGGACCTCATACTCGAACGATGCTGTGCATTAGCCCAGATTTTGATGAACCAGTAGATGATGACATCCCTACGGACGAAGAAAGATGCATGGGTTATTCTGATGATGAGTCCAAAGATGAAGAGCAGTCTTATGATGGAAATTCTAGTGATGACTTTAGTGATGACGATAGTGTTTATGCTGATGTGATGGCTGTGGTATCGTTTGACTGAGCAGGGAGTACGACGCCACCCAGCCTTATGCATATTGCTAGCACTGGGACAGTGCTATGTTTAATTGTAGGGTGGTTGGTCATTGATCTTCTTCATCTTTATCTCTTTCACTTTTAATATTTGATCAATGTTGGTTTTTGGTTATGTTGGTTGAACAATTTTTATTTCTGTTTTTATGTTTTATGGGTTGTAAGTTGACAATATTTCCCTTTTTGGAAAGATGATTGCCCTTTTTGACAAATTTAGTTATAGTATTCTATTTTCACCCTTTTTGGTAATTTCTAGATTACAATTATTATGTGTGCCCTTTTTGGTAATTCTCATTTTTCTATCGTCTTGGTTAATTTGCCTTCCCCTATGATCGATGGATGACGACTGTCTTAAGGGGAGTGCGTCTTTAAAAGCTAAGAAAATGATAGGACCCTGATTGCGATCTTTGAAAAATACAGAGTGTTGGGAAAAATGTTTTAATTGAAACAAAATGAGATATTTTTAGATGTTAAATCCCAAAAAGTGTAGTTTGATTTGATTGGCTTAATGTTGAATTTTATAAAGTATAGTTTCAGTAACCGTAAGTATCCGACTTGATGTTTAGCATGCACCGAGTAAGTGAGTATTTATTTATATTCTATATGTATAGGAATGACTAGAACTTTCTCGGTGTCTTTACAAAGTGAAATAAAAGGTGTTAGGTATAGGTAGTGATTTAGGCATTTCTTTGTTAACCGAATTGTAAAGACTTTATTTACCTACCCTTATGCATGACCTTAGTTAGCCCCGTTGAGCTTTTAGCCTGAATTCTTGGGTAGCCTCATCCATATCCAAATCCTTTCTTTGATAGACCTTAATTCGATCCTTAGTTCCTAAGCGCTTTAATATAGATGATGGAATAAGAGGGAATGGAGATATAAAGAAGGGAAAAGGTGAAAGTAAATCCCCAGAGAAGCTTTTATTGAGCGTTTAATTATGACGATTAGGAGTTACAAAAAAATATATGTGATGAAATTTTAGTTATTGTTGCCCGATTTTTGTTACAATGAACCTGTTTTGGCCCAGGTCCATTTAGGACAATGTGCACCTCAACTAAGGCAAATTTCATAGGTTGAGGGTGGCTACTATAGGGGTGCGTAACAAGAATTAGGTTGTGAAGAAACGCTGAGAATTGAATTATTATGAAAAAGGGAAAAAAAAATACTCCTATCGTAGTGTAGTTAATGTGCTTAGAAAGATTGGGGTAAAACAACGGATGTGTAAAGATAATGAAATTAAAAGTTGGGTTGATAAAGTGTGATTTTGATTGAAGATGGTTATGTATTAAAGTGCTTAGGGAGATTAGTCACTATTTCTCAAATAGTTCATACCCGTCCCTTAGTCTGCATTACAACCATGAAAGGACTAATTGATCCTACATTTCAACTTCCAACTATTAGTGGAGTATTACACTAAGGGAAAGCCTATGGTTCATCACCTATTATGTATGAATTCCTTATGAGAGCGAGTGATTAAATTTTGATATTCCCCTCATGATAAAGACTGAAAAATTGTAAGAGATAGGGGGAAACTTTCTTATTGTGAGGGAGCATGCGGATAAAAGTCCGGATTACTTAATGTGTTGCTTGATTGCGTGCTTTTATTAAGTTTGCCAACAAATTGAATGTCACTGTTTGGATAATGAAGTGTAAAATAAAGGCTCATATGCCCAATGCTAGCATGACTCTTAGGTTGTGATTAGAAGGTTAGATGATTGTGTTGTTTGAAATTGTTAGAGGATGAATAAGGTTTTAAGTGTGGGGTGGTGATCGTGGGTGTATTTATATGTCCAAACACCATTATTTACCCATATTTGGACTTGTTTTGAGAATAAAAAGTGTGTTAATAATAGTGAATTGTGAGTTAAGTTGTGTTTTGTGGCTAACCGATGTGATTAGAGATACAAGGTAAATTTCCCATGGATTTGGAAGAAAATTGGATACATATCTTGAAGATACAAAAGACCATGTTGATCAAATTCAAAAATGTTGTAGATGCACGAGAGTAAGGATAAAAGAATGGAGCTGAGGATTGACAAAAAGAAAGAGAGGAAATGGAGAAAAATTCCAGTGATGCGATGCTATCTCGACGCGTTGATAGGTAAAAAGTGTGCCTTAGCCTAAAATTTGAAGAGTAACTTCCAGTGCATCGATGCAATGTCAATACATCGCATCGATGTGTAAGTTTTGTGCCTTAACAAAAATTTTATCTTCAACTTCCAGTGCATCGACACAATGTCAACGTGTCACGTCGATGCATAAATTTTTGACACTTAGTCATATTTTGAGGAGTGAATTCCAGTGACACGATGCGTGTTGAGGCGTCGCATCGTGTGGTGAAGAACTTGACTTAGTCTGATTTTTAAAGACAAACTCCAGTGTGTCAATGCGATGTTGACGCGATGTATTGGATGGCTCAACGCGATTGGTGATGCACCGCGACAAGGCTTCAAATCTGGTGAAATTTTCCCAAGTATAAGGAACACGTGAGCACAATTCCTAACAATTTTGGTAAGCATAGCAGTGGCAAAAAAGCATAGAATTCTTTCTTTTAGGGTTCTATTTATTTCTTTTGAACTTCTTTACCTCAATACTAATTTTGGGTATGATTAATTACTTGTTTTTGATGTTTAATTCAAACATGAGTGGTTAAATACCTTTGTTCTGGGGTTGAGGCCATGAACATGATTAATCTTTGATATTCTTTAGAGTAGTTTCTTTTTGGATTATCACCTGGGTTGTTCTTAATTTCTTGAGCTTACTATTTCAATGCTTGGCCTCCATTAGAATAAATTTATATTTCTATGTGAATCTGGGAGGAGAATCGTAGATTAGAATGAGGAAATTAAGGATCCAGGTTCTTACCCTTTTATAAAATAAGGGGTTTGAATTAGCATCTAGGATGGGGATATCCCTAGAAGCCTTGTTTGGTTCAATTGCAAGAAGAGTACTTAATGACTCTAGAAGAATTGTTGTATTTTTGCAGGAGTTATAGCTGCAACATTCAATAGACAGAAGATTTGAGGTCAGGAGACAAAAATCATTGCCTAAACCTTGCGAACCAACAACCCAATAACCAATTAGAATACTATAAGAATGAATATTTGTATGATTGTTCGAAAAGCCTCAACCCTGGAATTCTTATAATTATTGTTTACAACCGTTGCTTACTTTTCTTTAGTCGTAAACTTTTATTTCTAATTAATTAATTTATATTTTTATTCTTAAGTTCAAAATCATCTTGATACTTTACAACACTTAATACTCATTGTCTAAAACTAAAAGTTGGTTAAATTTGTAGTTGCTTAATCCTCGTGAGAACGATATCTGATTGTCTAAATCACTATATTTCTTGTACGATCACGTGCCCTTGCATGTGCGTCTGAGTTGCAACAGTTAGTCCATAAAGACAGTAAATTAGTCCAGCAGTCAAATAGACAAGTTCTGATGGTTTTCCATCTTTTAATCTGGTCATACTATTCGAAATTCCCTGAATATGGCCATTCCAAGAAATAGCTTGTTCGCATCTATCTAAATTATGAATCCTATTTAGTTCATGCATCGTATTTCAGATCCCAGATATTTAGTCATGATTCAGTTCTTAAGTGTCCCATGCATCGCCTCAATTTTTCTTCAGTATTTAGGCCAATTCAGTATCAATCGAGGGACAAACTATTCCAAGAGGGAGATATTGTACTACCCCAGAGTTTTCATGTACTAAATCTCTCAGCTTTTCTTCTTGTAACAAGATATATCTTGAAGTAATGGGTACTCATAAGTTGATTCTCTCATTTTATCTCAGCCTTATAACCATTCTCATGTCAGTGCATGTATTCATGAAATCAGTTCAGACATGTGTCATATTTCAGACTCAATCATGTAATTATGTTTTCAACATGTATATTCATCATGTAACCTCAAATCCTCAGTGTTCTCATCTTAACCAGCCTCATTCAAAGTCGAATTTCCCAAGGGGGAAATATTATAATACCCTGAGAATCCAAAACAATGTTAAAACCATGCTTTAAGCTCATGAAAAATAAATTATAGTGCTTTGGTAGTTTTATGAGTGAGTTTTATTTATATTATGGCCTAAAATAATTCCTAGATATTAGACGAATCAAAATATTCCTTACCGATTGAGTTCTTGAAAAGGATGTTGCTATAGTCAACTTCAAATGAGCATATCTTTCATTTTACTAAGAATTTTTTATCTCCTGACACACAAATAGATAGATAATTGAATTATCTTTCCAATGATACCAATTTCTCCTTAATCTGATATCGGAGTGTAAGGTTATACATATTTTACTTCAGCATGTCCGTCTGTCATCAAAGTGACGACCTGAGTTAATAAGCCGTCAACTAAGTGACCACTTATCAGCCCAAGTCGTCAGCCCAACCAGAAAACCATCAATTTCAGCTTCCAAGTGACGACCTGAGGTGATAAGACGTCACCTAAGTGATGACTTATTACACCAAGTCATCACCCATAAGTAGTATGTATTAATTTTAGCCACAAAGTGACGACTTGAGGTGATAAGCCGTCACCTATGTGACGACTTATCAACCCAAGTCATCACCCATGACCACACTCGATCAACCTTACCCTTAAATATTTTTGTAGGGGTATTTTTGGTCTTTTCCCTCATCTCCCACGATATAAAACACCCCATACACATACTTATTTATTATGAATCAGTTTCAAAAGCTCTTAACCCTCTTTATTCCTAAGAACAAGATTTGGGTTTCTTCTTAAGGTAATCTCCCAAGAATTTCAAGACTCCATTACACTCTCTACAAGATCATTAAGAATTTAAGGTTCCCAATCCATGAACGTTCAAGAAAAGTTAATTCTCTTTCAAGATCAAAACTTAAAGGTATGTTAAATGTTCATCCATGGGCCCTTTTCACCCATGGAGTCCAAGAACTCAATTTCTAATACAAAGTTATAATTTTTACAAGTTATTGTGATTTTAACCATGAATCCCCATGAATTTTGATTCTATACCATGTTTAGATGTAATTATTGTTGTTATTAATCCACACACGTTTGAATGGTGTTTTTCGCTAAATTAAACCTGAATTGGTGATTTTAGTATGAAATCATCCTATTACTACTAGTCTCAAAACTATTCTCGTGCTTAGCTTAAACCATCAATTGCAAGTGTTTGATAAAATGGCTACAAGAATGAGTTTTGAATAAATGCTTACATATCATGTCCTTCAAGTTTTAGTATGATCTTGGTATTATTGATATCCAGTCTTGGGGGTTTGAATACCTAAAATTTAGATGCTTACCTAGTTTTCAATATCTATAGAATGATTTCAGAATAGTTATGAGCCCTATCATTTCAGTCAGTTACCATAAACAGTAAACATAGTTCAGTCCAGTATCTAGTTTCATTCAATTAGGAGTAGGATTTAGCTCCGAGTGAACCCAAGAACAGGGGATCACCTACCAGTAGAGGGTGTGACCCTTAGTAGCAATCCTTGCACTCCATAAATATGTAGCCAGCATAGGTTGAGAATTTAACCTTCCAGTTGAGGGTTGACACATATCTTATAAGGGTACCTGCCAGTTAAGGGTAACCCTTAGTCCTTTGGGACAACACTTTAATTAATCCACGCAGCCAGTGTTAGTACCCTTAGCATGGTACTGACACCCTTCTAATTGGGGTCACAGGTTGGACCCTAATTGGCTCATATTGGGGTATATCGGTTAGATGATACCTCTCTCAGTCTCAGTTCAGTATTCAGTATACTTCAGTTCAGGTTTGCATTGACCATATTATACAGTTATCAGTTATCATATTTTAGTACATCAGTTTACAGACTATTTTCAAAATCATGTTATATGCTTAGTCATCCATTCTCAAGTTTTATAGCATTCACATATTCATGTCAGTTATTCAATTATCTCATGCCATTCAGTCAGTTATTATTCATGTGCATGAACCCATTCATATCAGCCTAACCCCATTTAGCATACAAGTACATTCAAAGTACTAACCGCATACTCATTTCTTGCGCTATGATGTCTCATATCATAGGTTCAGACACTCAAGTTCTCGACCGCACTTAGACATTCCAGTGCATCAGCTACAGCAACCGTGGTGAGTCCTCATACATTGAGGATGAGTTTAACTTATATTCAATTTAGCCAGTCAGATTAAGTTAGGGATTTGTCCCATCAACTCTTACTCAGTCAATTTTAGAGGATTTCAGACACTTCAACCCGTTAGTCAGTTCGTTATTATCTTTATTACTTTTTAGATAGTTGTTTTTTTTTGTAGTTGTTTTCAGATTTATGATTTAAGAAACCTTTTTAAATTAATTTAAATGATCCAAAATATAAAAATCATTTAAGTTTCGAAGATCTTGAGTAAGCAGTTCCTATTAACATTTTAGGAAGGTTTTAGGCACCTAAAACGTCCGCTAACTTGTGATTATCCAGACTATTTGAAAACATCTTTTGACTAACTTCAAGAAGATTGATTTGTTGAAAAGTGATTAATTTTAGAAAATGATTTGTGTAAAATAGATTTTGACGACTTAGTAGGGATTTTAACAAAGTCTAAACAAATGAAAGAAAAATAAGCACATAAAAGGGGAAGGGGAGAAAATAGAAGACTTAGGCCATTGGGCCCAAATCAATAGACCCTGTCCTAATCTAATTGGGTTTTTGGCCTATTTGCACCTGTCCTAATCTAACTATTGGGCCTTGGCCCATAACCTGTCCTAAACTATTATTATTTTTTCAAGCTCGTGGGCCTAAAATCTGTTCCTTCTATATTAAATATACAACTTTGGCTTCGAGGTCCAAATGAATAAATAAATAAATAAAATAAATAAAGACAACAATAAATAAATAAATAAAATAAAAATGAGACTTTCAAGTCTCTTGGCTGTTTCAAAGATGGATTTTGACACATTCTTCTTCTTTAGGCTCTTTATATCCATGCGTTGTGTAATCGGTTTTCAAAGTCTTCTAGAAAGTGGGTCTCAATGGCCCATTGCGTAATGCAAGGAAAAAGAGTCTGATTGAACTCCCAAGTGAGCTCATACAAAGAAATAGATGAGTAAATTAATACATGTGTTTGAGAATTTTACATTTATAGATGAATTGTGAGATAAAACATGAGATAGAATATTAAAATCTGTAGGCAATAGGAAAATAAAAATCCATGAATAAAGAAGGTATGAAGAAGAGTATATCACTGAATCATTTTCTCAATTAGAACATAGCAAGTAGAGAGTTTATTAGTAATGATTAGGCAAATACTTTTCTAACTAAGAAAAATTATTATAAAACCATTCCCAGTACATAGGGTACAGGATATAGAACAACCAAAAACAAAGAAGGTGACAAAGGTCACCTTTAAGAAGAGAAGCTGTCAATTTTTATTCCAACACTAAAACTCAAAATGAAGTCAAGCATTTCAATAAAAAAAACCATAGTAACGCCCTGAGTCTATACCCCGAATGCTACATGGTTCTCATAATTCTGAAGGACCACAAGATAACCCATAACTGGTACCTACTGCAATAACTGAGTAATAATACTATGATAATGCAAAATTTTGGTAGAAACTTACCATAAGTTTCAAAACTGAAAATAAATATTGAATACTAAAATATCTTCTGAAATACTCTAGTTTGAAAGCATCTAACTATCTAATCATAGAGTTGATGGGACAAGTCCCTGACTAACTCTAACTATGAAACTACTGATAACTGAAAGTAATCCTCTATCCTTGAACTATGAGGACTCACCCCTAAATCTTTACTGATATCTGGTCTGCTAAGTACGGTCAGGAGACCGTGCATCTAAACCTATCATATAAGACATCATAGTGCAAAACAAAAGTATGTGTCGGTACTTTTAATGTACTGGTATGCTAAGTGAGGTAGGCTAATATGCATGGGTTCATATGGATGAATAATAACTGACTGGGTAATATGAACATAACCAAATGAGAGTACATGCATGAATACATAAACTATAATTAAGGTCATGATAACACTGGATACTGAGTTCTAAATACTAATTTACTGATATCTGAGTTTACTGATACTATATTACTGATAACTGAGTGACTATTTTTGACAGTCTTGATTCTATAGAACTAAAATGAGTTCTATACTGAGTTGGGTAACTGTATCTGATAGTCCTAGTTCTTTAGAACTGAACTGAGTTTTATACTGAGACTAAAATTGAAACTGTGGGAGGTAATTATCCAACTGACATGCCCCTCTCTAAATGGATTGATGTCCAACCTGTAACCCCAATTGGAAGGGTGCTAATACCATGCCACGGGTACTAATATTTGTTATAAAGTCAGTCCTATCTAATGAGTGACCCCTGAGATCAGTCCTAAACTAGCGGGTGATCCCTGAGTATGTTAGTCCTATCTAACGGGTGATATCTCATAACCTACACCAGCTACGTAGTTCTGGAACATAGGGATTACTTCTAGGGACCATGTCCTAGCTAACGGGTGAGACCCCATCCCTAGGCTCACTCGGTGTTGAATCCTACTCCCAACTGAAAGACACTGAATTAAGTATACTGAGCAAGATTAGACTAATACTTGAGATTACTGAGTTTTCCTGAGTTCTGTAACTGACTGAGTTCTACTGAGTTCAGTAACTAACTAAGTTCTTCTGAGTTCTATAACTGGCTAAGTTCTGTAACTGACACTGGCTCTAGGTACAAAGATAAATTGTTGGGTATTAAATACCCCAGGACTCGATAGCATGAAAATTAAAACATAACATGATAATAAGGGCATAAAAATACTTACTTGCTAACAAGGCACTCATTTAGACACTCTGTCAAACACTTGATATACATGATCTTGTGCATGAATGAATCACATATTAACGTGTCATGTTTTCACTAGTCAAATCACATAAGCATTGTATCAAACACTTGCAATGCAATAACTTGTACATGAATGGGGGAATACACGTTAGCATGCTATAATGGCATTATCTCATTCTCATAGATAATTTATCAAACACATGGGAAGCATACTTGGTTCATTAAATTATAAACACTTAGGGTTAACATGGTTACAACAATCAACTCGCAAATTAAATGGTTTATCATGAATATCATGTAATTCAACACATACTAGGATCAATTCTTGGAACTTGTAATCTAAATCATGATTTAGAAATTAAACAATAACATGAACATGAATTCAATTCAACCAAATCATGGAAATCATAAATCTGAGATCTTGCGTATTTAAAAAGGGGTTCTTGGATTTCATGGGTGAAAGGAACCCATGAATGAACACAAAACAT
Organism: Capsicum annuum; assembly: GCF_002878395.1. NCBI lineage: Eukaryota > Viridiplantae > Streptophyta > Magnoliopsida > Solanales > Solanaceae > Capsicum > Capsicum annuum. Next base: position 204,188,310 of record NC_061121.1, read on the forward strand.
ACCTTGGTTCTTGAATTTCTGAAGATTGATGGTGAATTTCTTGGATCTTGATCTTGACTTTGATGGGTTAGGGTTTTTGTCTTGAGAGAATTTGAGAGAAAGTGAGTGTATTTTGCTTATTGAGGGATGAATTTCATGTTTTAGGGGATGATTAGTCATGGAAAAAAGACCTCAATACCCCTGAGGATGCGATATCTTGATGACTGAAAACTGACTTAGTGAAGCGCAGATCGATGCATTGCGTCAACGCGATGTTTGATGCGCTCGTCGAGTCCACGTCGGTTCAATGGAAATTGCATAGAGAACTAGGAAAAAATATTCATCGATACAATAGGCGACGCGATGCATCGAAATCAAGTCGATACACTGGTTTGAACTCCCAAACGTGCCTCAAACAATGTCCAAAAAATTCAAAACTCCTCTAAGAACACCTACTGACATTCCTGTTCATGAAGCAACTTAAAGATCGACATTTAACGATTGTATGGATCGTGAAATAAGATTTCCAACTTATGAAGGCTAAAATAATTCTAAGTGTAAACACTTCGCTGAAATTTCTAAGTCTGAAAACTTTTTTCAAGCCTTAATAGACTGAGTTAAGCTTAGAATTTTACGGGGTCTGACAATATAAAAACAGTATGATAATATCTTGTTTCCATAGACAGAAGAAAGTAATTTCCAATCTATTTATAACAATTTCAAGCCTAAATATAACCATATGGACTAGCCAAGAAACTGAATGAGAGAGTACAAAAAAAACAAGAATTATGCATACAACACAAATTTATGTCCGACAGTAGGCATTTAAGGATGGAAACAAACAATTTTGATGTTCTGTTCCATCTCCTAAACTATTTTCAAGAACAAAATAACACCCAACATCATCCCTCCCTTCTTGATGTTTTCTACCAAGAGAGATCCTTGGGTGATCCCTAGCCTAAGTATCGATTATGCACATAACGTGATGACAATGAAAATTAAATTGTTCCCTTCAAGCATATATACTTAACTACCTAATAGTTCAACAAGATGCTATTACGCTCATCCTTCTAACACAAACATATGCTGGAAACAAACTGAAAGGATCAACAGAAATAAAACTCCAAATTCAAACCAGAAAGAGCATACTCAATAAAGCTAAACGGGGAGGTGACAGGGTGTACTATTCTCATCCTCATCCTCTCTGACAAAATCAAAATAAATTTCAACATTCGAAAGAGCCAAAGAATTCAAGAGGAAGTTCTACTGATGACACTATAAACTAATCAATGATGAAGAGTTAAAACAAAACAATATAGAACTTAAATGACATTTGAACACGAATATATCGTGTTGCTATCAAGACAAAATCAAAATTTATATCTAAGAGGGGAAAAAAATAAGATATCTAGTAAGATAAATGAAGGAATAAAGCAAGGGAAGTTAGACACTTTCTAAAAATTAGCTACACAGGTAAT
>NC_061121.1:204192766-204227992 GCF_002878395.1 Capsicum annuum
TGTGCCGCTACTCCAATGATTTTGATAACTGTGAATAATCATTGAATTTTTAATAAAAATATTTTTTACTAAAAAAGAGAGACTATTTTTTGGCTTTGAAGTTTTTTCACCTCCGAGACCTCATTTTTTTGCTCCTAAAACCCACTTTATATAGAGAATCAGCTAGGTTTTCTTTTGGATTTTTCACCAATATGGGAGAGGAAAAATTAGAAGGGTTAGTTTTAGGATTTTAAAAGGGGAAAATTTAAAATTTGAAAAAGGGACAAGATTATCAGTTGGAATTGTACAAATTTGTACTAATTAGTACAAATTTGAATTTTGAAATTTGAAATTTTACATTTGGGATTCAATTTGGTTGTTGCTGTTATTGTTATGCATGGATATAGGTTCTTGAGTTTGGACCAAAGGCTGGAATCGGGTCTGGGTCAATTGAGGGTGCGTCGGTGTTGTTGTTCGATACTGTTGAGAGTTTATTCATCGTCTTTTTTGCTGGGTATTGTTGTTTAAGATAATATTTGGTTCTCTTGGTGGATTATTGCTGAAAATATAATAGAAATGGGTTGGGTTTGGTTACTTTGTTGGGTTAATTGGTTTTGATTTTGGGTTGCTGATGGTTTTAAAATTGTTGGGTTGGGTAGCTAGTTAAGGATTTGGTAATTTTTTGGGTTATTTAGAAAATAAACCCAATTAGATTAGGTTTGGGCTATTTATTAAATAGCTTATTGATAGAATTTTTGTTAATTGTGATTAAATTTTAACCTAATTGAAAGTTAATTGGCCAATTATATTACAATTGTGGCCAAATTGACCTCAATTAAAGTCAAAATTTAATAAATTGACCAAATTGAACCAAGATTTGAAATGAATTAGGAACTAGTTTAATCCTTAGTTTTTTGATTTGATAAAATTGAATAAATATTTCTCCAAATGAATTATTTTTTCAAAATAAATCATATTTGAATCAAGATTTTACCCATTTGAATTAATTTTCAAGATAATCTCTGATTAAAATCCGATATTTCGGTAACATAGTTATTTAAGTAACAAAATTATATAATCTCATATATTTGAACACGACAGTGTATAATTGCCACTTAAATTGACAAATTACATACATAAATATTTTGAAAAAGTTTTTATTCAGATGAAATAAATTTTGTAATTTCATTTTTAAATTTAAGAAACTCAAAATTAAACTTGGTTGTGGAGGGCAAAAATTAGGTGTCAACACTGCTAAGTGAACTGGAACTCCTCAAACTAGGAACTAGGAGAGTACATGATTTTCTATAAGGTGCACGAATGTGGGCTATGATCGTAGAGCTAACATGTAAGGCATGAGTAGATATAATGATAAATGAAGTATGAACTTTACACTCAGATGAGAATGGGTTGGGCATCATCCTCCCTTACTACTATTCTACAACATACTGGCATCACTACTAGAATATGAGAACCTAACTTGGTTACTGGTTCTATCATCTCCCCCTTATCTTAGATCCAACATTCTAAGTCTGGGAAATACTTCATCAATGACTCTAAACTGAATCCCACCACTTTACTCTAGAATCTGGGGTATAATAATATGCATAATTGATAAGCCCACCCTGAATGACTATGCCTGATATTGTAAAATCCATTATTAGTACTTTATTCTGAGATACAACTCTTAGCTTTTCTATGGCCCCAATAATCATCATATAAAAACTTAAACACTAATTTACTTAGAATTCTCAAGAGTATCACCATACCATGAGTTCCCACCATCTCGTGCTTTAACTCTACTTTTTATTAGCTCAACCTTTAAAGATTCAAAATTAGATTCTAACATATAACATGGATATCCCCAAATCATTAATAACCATACTACTTTCATCATAGCCTACAAATATCATATCCATAACATATGTTTCAAATCAACAAACTTAAATTCTTGGATACACTACTTCAAGCATACTGATTCACCTTTAATCCAACTAGCCCCATGAAATATAATCTGCTCAAATTCATAGAACACTGTCCCAACTCTACTGCTGCTAAACTTTTGGGTTCATGCTTCTACTCTAGGTCATATGCTACCATATGATTCTGGAAAGGAATCTGAAAATACATCTGACCCCTAAGCATTGAGGTACTACCCCTCCATTCAATGACTGGTTCATTAGGAAACTAAAGCTAAACGACTATATTTCTGCTATTAACTGAAGTGACTTTTTGGATACTGTAACTGAGCAATTTCTTTAAATAAAAGAAAGGATGAATTACAAAGAGAGTTTAAATAGAGCACTGTAACACCCCAATTTTTTGAATTGAAATGCTACACGGTACTTATGACCCCAAAGGACCACAAGCTAACCCATGACTAATATCTGTACCTGTATACTGCATAATATAACATAAAAATATGGAAGCATGTACTGAATGGCCATAAGATTCAACTGAATAAACATCTGATAAGAATAATGTTTGAAAACGGTATAACCATACCAAAATAAATCTGAAATAACTGTCTGACATGCTATAGTCTGGAAAGCCTCTAAACTGTCTGAGCAAGGAGTTAATGGGACATGTCCCTAACTAACTCCAACTACTGAAATAAACTTAAAACTGAAATAGTAATGAAATTATCGTGTCCTCAAAATATGAGGACTTACTTCTAACTCTGACTGTTAATACTCGAATCTACTACTGATCTGGAGCTCGTGCCTCTGAACCTATGGCGTAACATAAGAGAAAGCACCATAGCGTAAATATGTTAGTACAACTGAATGTACTGAGTATATGAGTAAGGTAGGCTTAATGTAAAGGGTTATATGCATGAACAATGCTGACTGATATGAATGTGAGAATACATATATACATAAGAAACTATAACTAAACTCATGATGATCCTGACTACTGAGTTTAAATACTGACATCATGACTTTACTGACACTAAGGTACTGCATAGATGAATGACTATTTTGATAGTTCAAATTATGAAGAATTGGTCTATTTGACTATGTCTAACAGTCCTAAAATTGAATACTGAGTATATAAATCACTAATAAGTGAGGAATTGATACTATATTACTAAATACTGAGGGACTAGTGCTATGTTACTGATACATGAATAACTGTGTATTATAGTTCTACTTATAAATAACTGGTCTGGTCGACTATATCTGACAGTCTAATTATAAAGTATGAATCTGATTGACTGTATCTAGCAGCCATGAATATGAGAAACTGAAATGCTTGACCGTATCTAACAGTCATGAAGATAGATACTGGTAATATGAGTTCAGAGAACTGGTAATAATGATAACATGAGTGACCGTATTTGACAGTCATAAATGTGGTGGAACTAGCTAAGTTTCATATTGTATCTGAGTTACTTGTATCTGATAGTCTTGATATTCTAAAGAACTACCTGAGTTCTATTACTAAAATTGAGACTGAGACTGTGGAAGGTAATCATCTAACCGACATGCTATGGAACTGAACTAGTTGGGGTCCAACCTATAAATCCAGCTGGAAGGGTGTCAATACCATGCCATGGGTAGAGACAACATGTGAGTAACCCTATTTTATTTTGGGGATCTCATTCTGTCTGCCCTACTATCAGGTAAACTCAAAAGAGATGCATTATCCCTATGGGTAGGGACATCTCAACCTATGCTGGCTACGTAGTTTTGGAATGCAAGGATTTCTTTTATGAATCTCACCCTCTGATTATGGAAGGTGAGTCCCCATCCTTAGGTTCACTCGGTGCTAAATCTTACTCCCAACTAAAAGACACTAAACTGATTAACTGAACTAAACTGATTAACTGAACCGATGTTAGTGGGATTGTTTAGTGGAGCTAAACTGAGTTTAATGAATTCTGATGACTGATGGAATGTACTGAGTTATGAGGACTGTTAGAGAGTACTGAAGTTACTGACATTAACTGTGAATACTAAGGTTGCTGCGGTTACTGAGCACTGAGATTATTGAGATTACTGGACTACTGAGATTATTGAGATTTTATGAGTTTTCCTGAGTCACATGACTGATTGATTTCTATAGATCATGGCTTGATCGAGAGTATTATGAAAACATGACATGGCTCTAGGCACATAGCTATATTTTTTAGGTACAAGTACCCACAAGACTCGATGGAAAGAAACTGACACACATGACTGACTTGATCATAAGAATAACATTCACAATTCATAATACCATAAATAGGGGATTTCATAATACACATGGTTATCATATTCTTGAACGTGGAAGAAACTGCATACAACATGTACATACTTGCATGGTTCTAATTTCATGAGCATTCCACAGTACAACAACAATACATGACAATTTGCATGGAACTCATGTTGAGTCATAAAGGATAGAGCATAGGCTTGTCTTTTAAGTTCTATTTAGCTAAAATACATGATTTCTATGATCTTAGGTATTTTATCAAACACCTTGCATGCACCACTTTAGGCATTGGTTTATTCATGAATTCAACCACCCAAATCACCCAAAGTTCATATATTTCAACTAACATGCCACCCTAGTTTCATACAAACCTATAAAGATTCTATCTTGACATCATTCAACACATAAACAAGATCAACAATCAAATCGAAACATAAAAATCATGGAATATAGTTTAAAATAGGGTTCTTGGACTTTATGGATGAAAGGATTCCATGAATCAACACACGCATACCTTAGTTCTTGATTTAGTGAAGATTGACGGAGAGATTCTTGAAATTTGATGATAGAATTTTCTTGAACTTGAATCTTCTATGAAAAACCCTGATGTATTCTTGAGAGAATTTTGATGAAAAAGAGTATGTTTTAGTGAAATAATGGCTTAATTCCATTTTTATAGAATATATATAGGGGTGGGAGGATGACCCAAAGGCCCCTCTAGATGCGTCTTTTAATTTTTGTAAAAATATCCCGATTTGGACCCCCAGCGCGATGCGGAGACATCGCATTGCTACTTGTTTATGATTTGGAAACTCACCGAGATGTAGTGGAATCATGGAGAGACACTGGAAATTGACAAACGTCATTTTGGCTTACGGCGCGATGCGCCACTAATTGAAATAACACTGCTGAAACTTTAAATTGCCATAACTTCTTCACCGGGTGTCTGTTTTAGGCGAATTTGGTATCGACGGAAATCTTATTCAATTATATACAATTTGAAGGTTATAAATCTTCCAAAATACTACCTATAAACCAAGTTATGTTCATTCAAATATGACCTATGTGAAATCACACATGAAAATTTGGTGGATTCAAAAGTTCTTAGCTTGGTTTTCTCTAAGTGACTCTTATGAACATGCTTAACACATCATAAGCTCTACTATCACTATGATACTTATCCTAATTCATGTACTTAAATATGAATCACAATATAGGAGGTTTCATGCGTAGAAACAATGGTTCATTTTTTAGCTTAGAAATATATGGGGTATTACAAGTACCATGCTCTTTCACACAACACGAATACCGAAATAAGGTAAACTTTTCCTTGAAACGTCTTGTAGACTCTTGTTCATAAGTGTGGCACGCTCCACACCCATGTAGAAGACTTCACTCAATGTGGGTTTCAAACTTCCTAGGACACTTTAAAACCTTAGGCTTTGATACCAAGTTTATAACGACTCAGAAATACATTCTGGTTGCCACACATTGCTTATGGTCCTAAAAAATCATAAGCAAACCCATGAGCTGGTACCTGCTGTGAGCACTGAATAAAACTGGTAATAAATAAACATGTGTGGAATTTAATTAAAAATATCATAAGATTTAGATAATAAAAACAATACTGAAAGAAACTATCTAAAAATTGATAAAAACTAATAATCTAACTGACTATTAAAAGTGTCTAAGAGCCTCTAACTGACTAAAGAGTTGAAGGTACAAGACCCCAACTAACTTCAACTGAAATACTGAACTACTAAGATAAATTGAAATAAAGAAATCATGTCCTCAAAATATGAGGACTCACCACTGTTGAAGATGATGATGCATTGAAATGTCTAAGTATGGTCGAGAACCTGAGCGCTTGAACCTATGATATACGATATAATAGTGCAAGAAACGAGTATCCAATCAATACTTTGAATATACTGATATGCTATATGAGGTTTGGTTGTTATGCATGGTTTATGTGCATTAGTAATAAAGACTGACATAATATCATAAGATAGCTGAATAACTAGAATAATTACATGAATGTTGTAAAATCTTAAAATAAATGACCAAGCATATAATATGATTCTAAAATAGTTTGTAAACTGAAATACTAAAATCTAATAACTGAATACTGATAAACTATATTCTATGGTTAAGAAAAATTGAACTAAATACTGAATCTAAAATTATGGGAGGTATCATGAACCGACATGCCCCAAAGTTGAGCTGATTGGGGTCCAACCTGTGACCCCAGTTAGAAGGACGCTAGTACCATGCCACGGGTACTAAAAATGGTTGTGTCAACCCTAAACTAGTAAGAAGACATCTTGTCAACCCTAAACTAATAGGAAGACTCATGAGATATGTTTCAACCCAAAACTAATAGAAAGACTCATGAGATATGTGTCAACCCTAAACTAGCAGGAAGACATCTCAAACCTATGCTGGCTACATAGTTCTGTAACTCAGGGATTGCTACTAGGGGTTAAACCCTATACTAACAAGAATGCCCCCATCCCTGGGTTTGCTTGATGTTGAATCCTTCTCCCAACTGAACTGACACTGATTACAGTACTGAACTAAGTTTAACTAAATAAGGAACTGACTCAAATTACTAAACTGATCTAGGTTTGACTGACATGATAACTGACTAAATTGAAAATGCTTATATGTGTCTGAAATAATTCTGAGAATACTGAGACTAAGTAAACAACTAAATTTTAGGTAGCCATAACCCCTAAGACTTGATAGCAATAACAATAGGAATATATGAACACTTTAAAACCATGATAGGAACCATTGTTTAAAACTCACCTCTTAGACATTTCATCGAACACATAAAGGTCATGAATTAAAGTATGGGAATAGTTTAAAACATATAATAATCACATTGCTAGAATAATAATCCATAAATTATGGATTGAACATGAAAACAACATTATTACAATTTGTAAGGTTTAACTTCAACAACAATTACTTGTAAACACCATGTAAAAATCAAAACTTGTAAGGATTCACAGAGATTTTCTATTGTAAACATGTAATTTCATGATTTAAATCTTGAAAATGGATTCCTGGACTCCATGGGTGAAAATTACCCATGAATAAACATCACACATACCTTAATTGATGAATTTAAGAAAGTTCTTGGTAATTTTCTTGAAAACTAATCTTGAATCCCTTGATTCTTTCGAAGAGGCTAGGGTTTGTTTCTTGGGAGATGAGGCTTCATTTTGAGAGGATTTTTAGAATAAGATATCAAATTATGCTTTTGGGACCCTAAATCCTGTGTTATATACCAAATGGGTAAAGTTAAAAGACCTAATTACCTTTGGAAAATGGAATCAAAAGCTGGAAAATAAGAGGGCACGCTATGGAGCGGGCTTCGAAGCACCAAAATAAAATGTGCACTATGGGCTTCAGAGCTCCAGACTGAAGCGTGCGCCAAGGGCTCTATCATGGGCACATCTAGGGATGAAATGGAGAATATGTTGTAGGCTAATCATGGGCTGTTGCTGTTTTGGAAATCCAAATACACCCTTACTTTGGTTTAAAAAATTCTAAAACTCACCCGAGATGTACTATTGACTACCATGATCATGAATCAACTTAAAAATTTATGTTCTAGTGTTGGGAAGGTCAAAAGTAAAATCATCGAAGTTTAGGATCCTTAGAAATGACTAAGTCGTAACACTTAGTGAAGTATTCCAAGTCTTGGTCCCCTTTAACATGCAATAGTAAGCGGAAATAAGCTAGGATCTTATGGGGTCTTACAAAATAACTCTATATGGCCTATCATAATACTTATTAAAGGCTTAAAACACATCAAATACTCTCTCAAACACTCTCTTACATATTGGAGGCTAGGGTTTCTTTATATGTTCTTCAAAGGGCTCAAAGGTCAAGATTGCTTTCGTGAATCTTTATGTATAAGGCATGTACTCCTTTCCTCATTTTTATTTTATAATAAAGGCATCTGCATTGTGTTGTAAACTTTGGTTTATGAATCATGAATGGTGGATTTCAAAATATTGTTGAGGTTCTTAATGCATAGGGTTTGGTATTGGTTTAAACTATGTTTTTACATGTTTTTGGTAAAGGTTTGCATATGTGGTTTGTTGTTGGTTATGGTCTAATGGGTCATGAATACCCCTAAATTTAATGATTTATACATTATTTTTGATCTTTGTAAAGGTGTACCCTCAACATGTTTGATAAAATGCCTCAAAGAGTTTTTACTCTATTATTGGTTTGTCATTAAAACTCTTGCATAGTTTGGTTTGGTGATGGGACTCTAAATGGTTTTGGATGTTTTTTCATGGTTTAAATGATATAATTCTTTAAATTTTTGGCATGGTATAAAATGTCTTGGAATGGTTTAAAGGGTAAAGCTTTCAGTGGCCATGGTTGGTCTATTTTGAAAACCTTGCGGGTACATGGAGATCCCTCAAGTGATACATTAATGGAATTGGCTTAAATGGTTTGGAAAGGTAAAAGACTAAATGGTTATGCTTGTGGGAACATGGAAGTCCCCCAAGAGGTTTAATACAGGTAAATAGAAGGGCGCTTGAAATTTCCTTTATATCTATAAATGGTTGGCTATGGATGATACTTACAAGTAAGGGTTGGTATAACGACATCAATATCAATGGCCTTGGTTAATAAATGGATAATGGTTTGTATATTTGTAAATTGGGTTTAATTGGGCAATAATAATGATAGGTGTAGCTAACTCGTGGAGGTGGAGGTCTTAGGGGGACCAAAACTAAAAACTCATATTTGTCGATATGAGGTTAGTCTTAGTGAATGTGTGCATAATGTTACACTTTATTTTAGGGATGTAATATTCATCCCATGGGATTAACCCATATAGCTCATGGGTGGTTTAGAACAGTAAAGCTACACAACCCAGGTAAAGGTTTTAAAGGTATGCTAAACCCAGTTCCTTTTCTTAGCATGATTATACATATATATGTATGGTTGTATGCATTATGAATGGCTTTACCTGGTATTGTAAATGGCATTATTTTATCCCTATCTTGAGTGCATGCTAGTGTTCACCCACTAACCCATTTACTGGAGGTTATATACCCACGCTATGCATGAATCGACCATTATATTCCTCTTGTTTAGTGATCGAATTCAAGTACAGTCAATATTGGATTGAAATGGTGAAATTTCATATTTCGAAAGGCATCTATTGCATGCCATGGTTTACTTTACATATTTCTTATCTTTCATAGAGTATGGTTTTTTAATATAGTCGGGGGCATGTCCTGACTAGGTACTCTTTGGTTATTCTAGAGGCTTTGTATGGACAGCTGTAGACTTAGGTATGGTATGAATTATTTATGATATTTATACATACATTGGCTTATCATTATGGTATTGGTTTATGTCTTTCACATTGGTTTGGTTGGTTATTAGGTGGTTGGACTTGATTGGGTTGGTCTCAGTTATAGACTTATCCTAGAGTCTTCACATGGTTAGATACGCTATCTTGTTATATGTTCGGACTTTAGTTGACTCAAGGAATAAGTTTAGGTTGTTGAGTTAGGAAATAGGGGTAGTTCCCAATCTTGGTTGGGCTTGGGGTTGCCCATTACGATAAGGCCCTGGTTCAGGTCATGTCAAATTGGTATCAAAGATTTAGGTTTTAGTGTCATGAGGTGTCCATAAAGCTGTGTCGAGTAGAGTCTTGCTTATGGGTGTGTACCATACTTATAATCAAGAGGCTATGAGGCATTTAGGAATTCTTCACTTTCTTGGTTAGTCTCCTTTTGGGCTATGGAATCTGAGTTCATAAACTCTTCTCTGGATCTTCTTTGATCCACTCTTCGAATCATATCTTCTCAACGATCTAGAGTTCATGGAAACTTACCTGTCCCACTAGAGGACAACATGGATGGATCTAGTCCAACTCATACGGCACAGACTTTGTCAAGGGTTGCAGCTTTTGGCTTTTTCTATGGAGTCCAATCGGTCTTCACTAATCCTATTTGGGAGATATAACTCATTTTAGAAATCTCAAAGAAAGGTTACCAATGCCGAATTTTGGCATTCTGTTAATTTATTAACCCATATATTGGTACAAGGAGAAATGAGGTGAGGTTGGAAATAGGAAAAGTAAGGAGTCACAATTTCCTGAATAAATGAAAGTGTCCCACAAGGGTTGCTTCTTGGGAAAATAAGATATCGGTTACTACTTTTCTATCTCTTGCACTAAGTGGTGCTCCTTTCGATTTTGGTATTAGTTAGGATCATCTCAATGATCTTACTATCCCTCGAGAGTCTAAGGTATCTATTGATATTGACATTGGTGTGTTGAAAACTCCTTTCCTTGTGTGGTGTATAGTTTACTTGATTTTGGGTCCTTTCTCTTTTGTGACCCCATTGGTGGTTGTGTATTCTGGTTTTGGTCTCAAGGTTATTTTAGACTCTTTTTTTCTTTCTTTTCTACCTTGATAGATGACTCTTCAATTGCCAACAAAGTGTATGGGGTGTGTGGTATCTGTTGTTAGCAATGGGTCTTGGAGGATTTGTTTGGCTCGAATATAGTGGATTTTGATTACAATCAAGTAATGGATTGGTTGCATTTGTGCTATTCATTATTAGATTGCCAAACCTGTTAGGCTCTTTGGTGATTTTGTTATGGAATGGGATAATGATTTTGTTCCCTAGCTATTAAGGGAAATAGTTGTATCATATCATAGAACTCGAAGGTTGGTTTCAAAAGAAAGGTCTTTATTATTTGGCTCAGGTTAAAGATTCTAACTCAGAAAGTCTTTCTTTTCATTTGGTTTTGATAGTGAATGAATTTTTTGGGGTCCTTTCTAATGACCCTCATGGTGTCTTTCTAATGGAGAGGTTAGTTTGGGATTGGTCTTGTTTCGGACACTTTCCAATTTCTATTCTTTTTTATAAAATGGTTCTGGTTGGGTTAAAGGATCTTAAGGAGAAATTAAGGTATCTCTTAGATAAAGAATTTGCCAGTCTTGATGATTCTCTGTGAAATGTTTTATTTTTGAATGAATAGAGGGAATGGCTCCCTAGAAATACATAGGTTATCAATGGATAACTAAGGAATTTAGGGTGTTCTTCTAGTGGGGGAAGACCTTATAGGTGTATTCCATTTTATATTGGGTACTTTGATAATAGTACATGGTTATTGGTAGATACTAGGCTTGAACCTAGATGTTTGATTAGGATAAAGGAAGCATGTTAGCTCAGAGATAGCAATGCAGAAATTGTAGAAGTAAACTGGCAGGTTGGATGAGGTTGATAATGTAAGGAATAAAATTATGGGAGAGTTGTGCCATATAGGCTAGGAATTCAGGTTCAACGGGGGGCTGAGGATCTACCCATTCAATAGGTTAGATCATGGAGCTTGCACGTGTCTTTGTCCCTATACTTGTACTTAATTGTTGGCACATAATTGATTATTAAATTCATGATTTTAAATGTGAGTTTTGGGAAAATTAAAGGCTTTGACATGATTACTCATTTAATTAATTTTCAATGGATTATGATGCATTATTCATTCTTTACTAAATATGTTTGAACATTGTGGGATGATGCATGGGAATGCTAAATGGATTTTGGGGTACTATGGGTTTTCCCAATTACTTAGTTTTGGTTTGGGAAATTATATGTGCTCAAACTATTTGTGAAATTTCCATTGAATATAATTTTGTCATATGGTTTGACTATTCTTAAATCGTTGCATTTCATAAGTGATTAAAGGGACATAAATTGGTTGTGGTTGAATTCAAATAATTTTTGAAAAGGTCTTGGTTTCCATGTTTTGATCTTGAATAGTTTTGCTTTAATTGAAAAACCTTGGAGTTAATTGGGTCTTATGGTTTTTGCAAATCTATATTGGGTTATAAGTAGCATTAAGATGATTGAGGTTTTAGGTATAAGACAACCAAACATCCCTGATGTACGTCTTCGATGATACCTATTAGAGTTAAGTATAATACGTGTAGGAGTAATAGGATGAAGGCTGATGATTAGTCTAAAATTCTCCTTTAGTGGTGAACTCCAAGGAAAGGTCGGGTTGCATATTCTAGTGATCCTCTTTTATCTCGGTTAAGAGAGTACCCTACTAGTGTGGCATGCATTCTTATAGTTCTTATACTTAAGGTTCCCATTTCTCATATACCTTATTCCTCGGATATGAGTCTTGACTCTACATTGTATTATTTATGGTATAGGTGGTTGTGTTTCTTTTGGTGTCCATTTCTAAGGACTCCTTTTTGTAGTATAGTTTTGTCGGGATAGTTCTTCATTATAGTCTAGGTGGTTGTTATGAAGTACTTCATGCCTTTGGTATCGTGTCTTGTTCCGGGCTCTTTCCTTGGGAGGCATGGATAACTCTTGTACTTTAGTTCCTTAATGACTCTCCTTATATTAGGATGGTAGTGTCTTGGAGAGAATGGTGACGTTTTGTAAAGGGAAATATAGAAGTGCCTAAGTGGGGGAGAGTCTATGGTGGCGACTAGATTTAAGGTTTGAAGGTGAGGTAAGGTTATTGTCATGATAAATGGTTAGGAAAGGAATAGGTAGAGAAAATCTATTGTAAATATTAAATGGTGTTAAAACGTTTGATGGATAGATCATACCACAGGTATATAAGCGGTAGGCTTGAATGTCGTGATTGGTAAATATACCCATAGTTGTGTAGGGTACTTGAGAGGCTCAGTAAGGCATGGTTTTCATGAATTGTCTTCCTGGATTAGTAGTTATATTGGTTTGATTTTCAATTATAATCGTTGGGGATGGTTTGTCCATTTCTTTTACTCAGGGGTTCCACAAAATGGTGATGGAAGCGGAATGATGCTTTGGAATAGATGTGAAGAGTAGAGCCCCGAGGCTTAAGTTAACTTCTCTTAGCTTCGGATAGGGTTGAACATGGAAGTGGTGGTGAATAGTTAGACTTAAGCTCTCATAGTGATGCATCTCGGTAAATTCTAAATCAATTTGGACTTGTTCTTTAGCATGAGTTCATTCATCTGATAATCTATGTTTTGGGGGGTGGATGGTCATTGGTTGGTTAGGTTGATTTAGGTGGTTTTAGTATCTCAAATTCTTTTTTCATTAAGGAGGTCCCGGCGAGGATCATGGATTGGTAAAGTTCACCGGTTGTGAACGAAAGGTATGGCTTCGGTAAAGGTTCCATGGGGGAGCTAGAAGTCTGAGAAAGTCATTTGGGATACGGAGGTGGACATAGAGTGCAAGGATCTGCGTTGGTTTCTTGTTCCAAAAAATGTATGCGTAAGGTGTTTGTTCTTTAACACATCCTTGTTTTCTAAGTTGGTTAAAGGTGAGGAATGGTTTCTCTTGCATCTTTGTTTCCTAACTTAGTTAGAGTCGGGATGAAGGTGTTGGGGTGTAAATTGTGCTTGGGGTATGTGATGATCTTCTCATCTTGATTTGTGCTATTGTCTTCTATTTTGGTTGGGGAAAGTTTAATGTGTTTTAATGTGTTACCTTGTGCTTATCCTTACCCTTACCTGTCATTCGAGGATGAATTATCCTAGTACGGGAGACTAAAACACCCTAGGAATAGGACTCTCACAAAATTTCTTAGGCTTTGGATCTTTTTGGCTCAGTATGACTCAAGGGACTCATCGTACCCCTTGGATATAAGTTGTGGGATGTTTTGAGGATTTAATTGTACCCTAGGCAGTATTTTAAGCTTGGCTACTACCCAACATATGAGCTAACTAGGTAGAATTCATATAGGAGCATATGAGTGGTGCAAGGCAAGTCGTAGGGTACATATTTATGATTTCTTGTGGAATTTGACCAACATACGAGCGGTGGTATGATTGGGGTTGTCACTCATACCCTTAGGTATGAGTTAGGAGGGTGTGAGTCTTGTAGAAACTAGTAGGTAAGGTCATGGAAAGGTTTGGGTACGAGTTTGGGTACCACTCATACCCTAGGATACGAATGGTAAGGGGGAGCCGTACCCCTGGACGTGGCTTATTTTAATTTAAATTCGAGGGTAGTTTGGACATTTCCTACTCCTAAAACCTTATGTCCTCACATCATATAACCCTATATGGCCTTTCATAACACTTATTAAAGGATTAAAACACTCTCTCAAACACTCTCTTGAAGATTAGAGGCTAGGGTTTCTCATGTGTTCTTCAAAGGGATCAAAGGTTAGGTTTGATTCTGTGAATCTTCATGTATAAGGAATGTACTCCTTACCTCATTGTTATTTTAAAATAAAGGCATTTGTATTGTGTTATAAATGTTGGTTAATGAATCATGAATAATTGATTTCAAAATATTGGTGAGGGTCTTGATGCATAGGGTTTGGTGTTGGTTTAAACTATATTTTCATATGTTTTTGGTAAAATCTTGCATATGTGGTTGGTTTTTGGTTATGGTTGAACAAATGGGTCATGGATACCCCTAAATTGAATGGTTTATGTATTGGTTTTGGTCTTGGTAAAGATATGCCCTCAACGTGTTTGATAAAATGCCTCAAAAAGTGTTTTTACTCTATTATTGGTTTTCTATTGAAACTCTTGCATGGTTTGGTTTAATAATGGAACTCTAAATGGTTTTGGATGGTTTTGAATTGTTTAAATGGTTTAAATGATATAAATGCTTTAAATGTTTGTCAGGGTATAAAATAGTTTGGAATGGTTTAAAGGGTAAAGGTTTTGGTGGCCATGGTTGGTCTATTTTGAAAATCTTGTGGGATACATGCAGATCCCTCAAAGTGATACGTTAATGGAATTGGTTTAAATTATTTGGAAAGGTAAAAGGCTAAATGGTTATTCTTATGGGTAACATGGAAGTACCCCAAGAGGTTTAATATGGTAAATGGAAGGGCACTTGAAAGTCCCCTTAAACCTATTAACGATTGGCTATGGATTATACTTATAAGTAAGGGTTGGTATGACAATATAATATCAATGGCGTTGGTTAATAAATTGATAATGGTTTGGATTTTCGAAAATTGGTTTTGATTAGGCAATAATGTTGGGAGGTGTAGCTAACCTGTGGAAGGTAGAGGTCCTGGGGGGACCAAAATTGGGAACTCATATTTGCTGATATGAGGTTGGTCTTGGTGACCGTGTGCATGTGTCATACTTTATTTTGGGGATTTACTAGTCATCCCATGGGATACTTCTCTAGTCGAACGGCTACACGCACTGGGCCCTTTCAGCAGGGAGAGCAGAACCCATATGGTCCATGGGTAGTTAAGAACAGCAAAGCTACACATCCAGGTAAAGGTTGTAAAGACATGCTAAACCCAGCTCCCTTTCCCGGCATGGTTATATCTATTTGTATGGTTGTATGCATCACATATAGTTTTACTTAGCTTTTTAAATGGTATTATTTTATCACTCTCCTGAGTGCATACTAGTGTTCACCCACCAACCCATCTATTGGACGTTGTATACCCACGCTATGCAGGAACTGGTCATTCTATTCCTCTTGCTTGGTAATTGGATTCGGGTTTAGTCAATATTGGATTGAAGTGGTGAGCTTCCATATTTTAGAAGGCATCTATTTAATGCAATGGTTTACTTTACATATTTCTTATCTTTCATAGACTGTGGTTTTTGGCTATGATCTGGGGCATGTCCTGACTAGGTACTCTTTAGTTGGTCTAGAGGCTTTGTATGGACAACTGTGGACTTGGGTATGTTATGGATTGTTTATGTTATTTATACATACATTGGTTTATCATTTTGGTATATATTTATGGCTTCTACATTAGTTTGGTTGGTTATTGGGTGGTTGGACTTGATTGGGTTGGTCTCGGTAATAGACTTGTCCCAAAGACACCACATGGTTGGATACGCTATCTTGTTATATGTTCGGACTTCAGCCAACTCAAGGTATTCATTTAGGTGGTTGGGTTGGGAAATGAGGGCGATTCCCGGTCCTGGTTGGGCTTGGGGTTGCCCATTACCACAAGGCCCTGGTTCAGGTTGTGTCAAATAATGATAAAATAATATATGGCAAGTCATCAAAATGTGACACATACTCTAAAACAGTCATGGAGCCCTGCTCTAGGTGATCAAAATCGTCTTTTATCTCATTCATCAAATTGAATAGAACAAACCTGTCCAAGAAGGCCTTAGCAAACTGATCCCAAGACATCACTGGAGAACCCAAAGGTTTGCAACTAACAAATGACCTCCACCAATCATTGGCTACATCTCCAATAATTAAGTAGTATAAGTAACTCTATACAACTTAAGCTATCCAAGGTTATGCAACTTATTATGACAATAAATCAAGAACACATAGGCATTTTCGCCCACAGAACCATTGAACCTGGGTAGACCCAAGTGAGTGAATCTCTCAAACCTCTTGTGATCCTCAAAATATGTAATTGTACCCATAAAAATAAGAAGCATAGTGAATCTAGCTGGTTGATATCCTACTTGAGGGGCAACATGAATTAAGGTTGAACTAGTGTCTCAAAATACCATATCGGATATCGACACCATAGGAAGAACAACACTCAGGGTGTGGAGTATACAATTAGAAGATATTGGTACCATTGGAGGATATGCACTCAGAGTTGGAGGAACGCCATATGCAGTCTCTAGAATATATGGAGGTACAATACTCGAAGCTAGAGGAACACCAGGTGCACTCAAAACAAAAACCTTCAAACGAGTCAACAAATGAATCAATAACCCCTTCAAAATAGGGGTAGACAAGCTCTGTGGAACCTGAGTAAGCCCCATATCTCTAGAATGCACAACCTGAGGCTCAAGAGAGATCCCCCTAGTACTATCTCTATAAGGGTAAAATCCTTGTGCCCTTCCTCTGCCTCGGGCTCGTCCATAACTTAAAACTCCCTCCTAGGCTGGGCTTTCTCCTCGGATGATAGCTTAGCATCTCTAGCATCCCAAGATCTAGTCCTCACTGTTTGTACCAAAAAAGTGAAATACAATTTAGGATACAAGGTATGAAAGTCTGCATGATAAGAAACAAAATAACGAAGTTTTCTAAAGATATCTTATAGCCACTAAAAGATAGATATGGATGCCCATGTATGGATACGTGAGACTCTACCAAATACCTTGTTCTTACAATGATAATACCAATGAACCTTGATGCCCTAATACCATTTGTCAAGACCCAAAAATGAGGGTCATGATGGGATTTATCGTGACTACATCTTGACAAATAAGCCAAATGCTTAAACTAATACGAATGAGAAAAACAATACCAAATTCCCAAGGCAAGACTTCTAGAACGAACTCAAACTAGACATACATAAAAATAGCAAAAATATGAATATCGAATCAATATATAAACTATCCCAAAACCTGGCGTCATAGTGTATGAACAATCTATATACAATTTGAAGTCTAAAGCTACAACTGATAATCCAAAAGGAACACAGGTCTATCTCCGAATAAAAAAGAAGACATAAACTAGAAAGGATGGGGTAGGAGGCCAACTCTAGATTTATAGAGCAGGAACTACCTCAAAAATATCATATCACCTCCCAAAATCAGTTGCCTTGTGATGCACTCATACTTGGATCTGCACCAAAAAGGTACAATAGAGATGAGAACTATCCAGTTGTACTCGGTAGGTATCATAGGCCGACTGAGCAAAGTAGAAAATAGGGTATATAAATACACACTATGGGTACATCACCTATAATCAAAAAATATTTGAAATGATAGCCCACACCTTGTCCACTAATATTTTTAGCTATAAGCACATATACCAAGTATAAGTACGAAACTGTAACACCCCAATTTTTTTGTCCTTGAAAATTTTTGAAATTTTATCCTCACTGCCCAAACCCTGACTTCCTTCACGAGTCGTAGTGAGTCTTGATGCATCTTATGGACCCAACCATAGCCTGACCAATGTTTGTGACTATGTTTTCTGTTCTGAGTATGAGTGGCTCCTAATGAGTTGTAAGGACTCAAAATAATTCATATGATGTCTTTTGTAGCCAAACCAGTTTGATGTCCAAATGTTTTGCTTTAACAATGACTAGCCCATGCGAGTCATAATGACTGAGAATGAGTCTTAAGGTAAGACTCATAACCAAGTAAGTGTTTGTAGTCCTAGAGACTATCCAAACTACGAGTAGAACCTTACGAGTCGTAAGGTAACCCTACGACTTGCAAGGTTACTCGTAGTGACTAGGTGATTATTTTTCAGCCTTTTTATAAAGGGCATTCTGTTCAATTCTCTTTTTACCTTCCTAAGACCCCACGACCATAAAGCATTTTAAGGGGTTATTTCACATTCATAACACAATCAAAAACACTCTCAAGCTCTATAAATTCTCTCAATCAAGATACTTAGGGTTTTCCAAGGAATTTATCAGTTAGTTCTCTCAAGGGAAAATTCTCTAATTTCAGGCATGTTACTCTTCTCTAATTAATACGTTATGAAAAGCATGTATTTAAATGGTTTAATTGGATAATTTTGAATGTGGGTTTTGACGTGGTTGAAGGTTTTGATATGGTTGCATCCTAGATTGTTTTCCCATGGTTTATTATATATTGTTCATGCTTTATTAATAGTTTTGAACTTGTAGGGTGCGTGGGTATGGTGAATAAATAAAGGGGTCGTGGTTTTCCTCTAAATGGTGTTTTGAAATTGAAATTGGTCTTGAATAATTGTGTTCCCTCAACCCACTTATGTAATTGACTTTGAATTGTGAAACTAAAAATTATTTTGACTTACCTATGATATTACAGTGCATTAATGATTAATCAATGGACATGAATTTTCAAAACTTTGTTGGCTTTTATTGGATTTAATGAACAAAGGGGCTCGAGGCATTCCCCCAAGATACTGTGATTGTTATGGTATAGAGATAAGCTTGCAAGTGTAAGGGTATGACGATACCTGTTGTGTCCCTTAATGGTTGGTTATTGGTGAATAAATGGGTTATGTGAACCATGCTTTAAAATGGGCTTAATGGAGGTTATGTAGAGAATTCGTGAAGGTGTGGGTCTTGGATGACTTGTATTGAAAACTCATGTTTGTTGACATGAGGTTTTGTCTTGATGACCTACGTGCATAGTTCACACTATTGATATATTTATATCTTGTTCCCACTATTGACATATTTGTATTTTGGATTGATATGAGGCTAGGGCATTCCTTGGTCTGCCTTGATATCTTCAGTTTGTATGAATAATATGCATTAGGGTCCTTTCAGTAGGGGGAGCTAATCCCATATAGCCCGTGGATGCCTATTTATGACAGTTGAGCTACATAGTCCATGATAAAGTTTTACTCTATGTTAAGTCTTGTTCCCTTTCCCTACATAACATGTTTATATATATATATAACTATGGGCATTGTCTTGAATGGTTTTGAAAATATGGTTAATGGAATTATTTTATCCTACTCTAAGCTACATGTTAGTGCTTAACTTACTAACCATCTCCGAATATTGTATCCCCATGCGATATAGGCACCAAAGATATTTCTACTTTTCCTGCATAGTGTTAGGTGGATGGACTCAGTTCATCGATCATTGATGGTGAAGTGGATCTTCCATTCTCCAGAAGACCTGTTCATTTATCAATCTTCTTTCATAAGATAGAATTGAAGATTTCACATTAACATTATCATTGTCATAATCTTTGTTAAAGTTGGGGTTATGTCCCGATATTTTATTGATCTTGGTTTTGTTAGAAGGCTTTGTGTATTACTGAGGACTTGGGTGATGTTGGTTAGTTACTGTTTATCTGTTATATACATATCTTAAATCCTTTGATTTTATATTATGCTATTTGTTATATGTTCGGAATTCAGCCTCTATTGGGAGTAGTGATCAATTTGGCTAGGTGCAGGGGGTGGTCTCCGATCTTTGTTGGACTTGAGATACCCATCACAGCCTGGCCCCAGCCTGAGTCATGACAAAGTAGGTATTAGAGCCTAGGTTTGGTGTCATTGGTTGTCCACAAAGCCATGTCAAGTAGAGTCTTTTTTATGGGTGTGTAGCGTTCCACACTTATAAGGGAAAGGCTATGAGGCATTTAGGAATATTTCCCTTTCTTGTTATCTACTATCAGGCTATAGAGACTAAGCTCTTGAAATCTCCTCTATTATTGTTTGTTCACTTTTCAGATCATGCCTCCCAGAAGATTTAATATTCATAGAAACTCCTCTGTCCCACTTAAGGGTAATGTGGATGGGGCTCGTCTTACTCAAGGAATTCAGGCCAAGTCTAGGGTCTCTGCTTCTGATTGCCCTAGTAAAGTTCCACCGATTCTTGTTGATCCTTCTTCTGCTGGGAAGACTCCTGCTCAATCACCTCCAAGAGATATTACTAATACCTAATTTTTCTATTACATTCACTTATTGACCCAGTTGGTAATATCTCAGTCACGTCGGTTAGGTCTTGTTAGTATTGCTATGAGTTCTTCGACGCCACTAGAGTTGGCCATTTTGTGAGACTGAATTCTCTGACCTTTATTGGTTCTAAGTTTGAGGAAGATCCTCAAGGGTTCATAGATAAGATGGAGAAGATTCTCCTGTGATTCATACTTCTGACTTTGAGGGTATGGAATTTACTGCATACCAACTGAAGGATGTGGCATATCAGTGGTATGGAGAGTGGGATCAGTCTAGGGGAGATAATGTAGAGTTGGCTTTATGGGAGAATTTCTTTGGTTCTTTTCATGACCTCTTTTTTCCTCAGGAGTTAAGAGAGGCGAAGGCTGAGGAGTTTATGAATTTAAGCAAGGAAAGATGTCTGTGAAGGAGTATTCCTTAAAGTTTCACCAGCTTCCCCTCTATGATCCTAAGTTTGTATCTAATATAAGGGCTAAGATGAGGAAGTTTGCTTTGGGCTTGTCTCGATACTTAGTGTTAGAATGCAAAACTGCCTTACAAAATAGTGACATGGACATTTCGAGGCATATGGTGTATATGTAACAAATAAAGGATGAGAAGCAAAAGTAGGAAGATATTGAGGAGAGGAAGAGTAAGAGATCCTAATTTTCTGAGCAAGATGGCCTAAAAAATAATGGCAAGGATAGCAGGCAGTGGTCTAAAAAGAAGTGAGGCAATTTTTGTTCATATTCTACGGCTAGAGCTCCATATCCTAAGCTATCCAGTGATCACCATTTTGCCAAGAAATAGTGGATTTGAGCATAAGGTGCCCAATCTTAGGCTAGTGGGGCTCAGTCAGCTCTATCTTATCCCCCTTGTCATTTCTGTGGTCAATTACATTGAGGCTTTTGTGATGAAGAGAGAAATAAGTATTTCATATATGTTTAGCCTGGCCACATTCAGAGGAGCTCCCCTTCAGGCGAGGTTGCTACAGGAGCTAATAAGGTCCCCGACTATTATTTTTCTACTTCTAAACTAAAAGGTACTACTTTTGGCTCTAGCACTGGTTGGAACTGCCTGTATGCTCTTGCCACTCATTAGAATTTAGAGGCATCAGATGTTGTTACTATTATGTTAAAACTATTCACTCGTGATGTATATTGTCTACTTGATCCTAGGTCTACTCTCTCTTATGTAACCCCTTATGTCGCTATTTATTTTGGTTTTGATCCTGAGTGTATTCCTGATCCTTTTTTTGTATCTACCCCAGTAGATGACTGTGTTGTAGCTAGGCGAGTCTATAAGGGTTGCGTGGTATCCATTCGTGGTAGGGAGACATTTGTGGACCTGAGTAAATTAGACATGTTAGACTTTGATTTGATTTTGGCAATGGATTGGTTGCACTCGTGCTATGTATATCTTGATTGTCATACTTGAAGGGTCAGATTTTGATTCTCAAATAAGCTAGTGGTTAAGGGGGAAGGTAGTTCCCTAGTGCCCAAGAGAAGGTTTATTTCTTATCTTAGAGCTAAAAAATTAGTTGTCAAGGGGTGTCTCTACTATTTAGTGCATGTTAAGGATTCTATATCTGAAGGTCCTTCTTTGCATTCGATCTTTGTAGTCTATGAGTTCCTGAGGTGTTTCCTAATGATCTTACTATTGTTACTCTCAATAGGGAAATTGATTTTGGGATTGATCTTCTACCATACATTTATTGTATCTTTATCCCTTCCTATAGAATAGCTCCAGCTGAGTTGAAAGAACTTAAGGAATAGTTGAAAGATTTTTCAAATAAGGGTTTCATTCGCCCTAGAGTTTTTTATTGGGTGCTCCTATGCTATTCGTGCATGAGATGGGTCTCTTCGGATATGTATAAACTATCGCTAATTGAAAAAGCTGACTGTGAAGAATAAGTATCCGCTTTCTAGGATTGATAATCTGCTTGACCAGCTTCATAGAGCTAAGTACTTTTCTAAGATAGATCTTCGGTCTGGGTATCATCGGCTGAAGATTAGGGAAGTGTATATCTCTATGATTGCTTTTTGAACCCGGTATAGTCATTTTAAGTTTTTAGTCATGTCCTTTGGTTTAACTAATACCCCAGTGGCATTCATGGATCTTATAAATTAGGTGTTCCGTTAGTTCTAAGATTTGTTCGTAATTGTGTGTATTGATGATATTCTGGTGTATTCCAAGAGTGAGATGGATCATGTCAATAACCTCTGCCTTATTTTGGAAACCTTAAAAGAGCAATAGTTGTATGTGAAGTTCTCTAAATATGAGTTCTAGTTAAATGTTATGACCTATCTGGGTTATGTTGTTTCTAGTGAAGGGATTATGGTGGATCCACAGAAAGTTGTGGTGGTTAAAGAAGTGTCCAAGACCCACGACTCCAACTGATATTCAGAGTTTCTTGGGTTTAGCCAGTTATTATAGAAGGTTTGTGAAAAGTTTCACCTCTATTGCTGCCCTATTGGGAAGCTTATGAAGCTACTTGGGAAGCTGAAGAGGACATGAAGTCCAAGTACCCATTCTTGTTTCCTGCTCAAGATAATCGTGCGAGAGGTATGTGTATTCCTTAGCATCTTTGTTTTCTAAATTTGTTAAAAGAAATTGTGAATTCCTTGATATCTTTGTTTTCTGTCTTTATTAAAAGTAAGAGTGGGTGTGTTTCTATGTTAAATCGTGCTAAGGAATACGTTGTCATATCATCTAAGGACGAATGATCCTAAGGGGGGAGGGGAATAATGTAACACCCCAGACTTTTGGTCCTTGAAAATTTATAAACTTTTATCCTTACTGCCCAAACTGCGACACCCTTTATGAGCCGTAGGGAGTCTTGATGGGTCTTATGAACCCAATCGTAGCCTGAGCAGTTTGTGTGACTAAGTTTTACGTTCTGAGTATGAGAGGCTCCTAAAGAGTCGTAAAGACTCAAAAAAAGTCGTACAATGTCTTTTGTATCCTAACCAGTGTGATGTCCAAATATTTCTTCTTTGATAACGACTAGACTATGCGAGTCGTAATGACTGAGTACAAGTCATAAGGTACGACTCGTAACCAAATCAATGTTGGTGGTGCTGGACACTAAGAAAGACTACGAGTTGGATCTTACGAGTTGTAAGGTGAGCCTACGAGTTGCAAGGTCACCCATAGTGACTAGACAGTGATTTTTCAGTCATTTTATTAAGGGCATTTTGATCAATTCCCTTTTTTCCTTCTTTTGACCCCAAGGCCATAAAGAAATTTAAGGGGTTATTTCTCATTCATAACACAATCAAAAACACTCTCAAACTCTTTGAACTCTCTCTTAAGTAAGATACTTAGGGTTTTCTATGATGTTTATCAATTATAGCTCCTAAAGGAAAATTCTCTCCACAAACTTTGGTATTTCAGGCATGTTACTTTTCCCCAACTATTACTTTATGTAAAGCATGTATTTAAATGTTTTAATTGGATGATTTTAAAAGTGGGTTTTGATGTAATTGAGGGTTTTGATATGGTTGATTCCTAAATTATTTTCTCAGGTTTTATTATGCATTGTTCATGTCTTATTAATGGTTTTAAACCTGTGGGGTGCATGGGTATGGTGAAATTGGTGTTTTGAAATTGGAATTGGACTGGAATAATTATGTTCCCTTGATCCACTTATGTAATTGGCTTTGAATTATGAAATTATTAATTGGTTTGACTTACGCACCTATGATATAGAATTGCATTAATGATTAAATAATGGACATAGATTTTAAAAGCCTTACTGGCTATGATTTAATTTAATGAACAAAGGGGTTGAGTCATTCCCCCAAGATACTGTGATTGTTATGGCATAGAGATAAGTTTGCAAGTGTAAGGTATGACGATACCCATAGTGTGCCTTGGTTATGTGAAACTTGCTTTAAATTGGGCTTAATGGGGGTCATGTAGGAAAGTTCTGAAGGTGTGGGTCTTGGATGAATTGTGCTGAAAACTCATATTTGCGACATAAAGTTTGGTCTTGATGCCCTGTGTGCATAGTTCACATAATTTATATATTTGTATCTTGGACTGACGTAGGGTTCAGACATTTCTTGGTCTTCCATGATACCTACGGTTCGTGCGGCTAACACGTACTAGGATCCTTTAAGTAGGGGAAGATGAACCCATAAAGCTCGTGGGTGCCTGTTTATGATGGTTGAGTTACATAATCCAAGATAAAGTTTTATTTCATGCTAAGCCTTGTTCCCTTTCCCGGCATGACATGCTTATATGTATATATATGATTATGTGCATTGGCTTCAATGGTTTTAAAAATGTGGTTCATGGCATTATTTTATCCCCTATCCCTGAATTACATGCTAGTACACAACCCATTAATCGTCTCTAAACACTGTATCCCCATGCGATGCAGGCACCAAAGATACTTCTACTTTTTCTACTCAGTGTTAGGTGGATCGGCTCGGTTCGACGATTGTTGATGGTGAAGTGGTGAGATTTCATTCTCTGAAAGACCTGGTCATTTCATTAGTTTCCTTTAATAAACTAGAATTAAGAGTTCTCATTAATATTATTATTTTTATTGTCTTTTTCAAAGTTGAGGGTACGTCCCGATATTTTATTGATTTGGATTTATTAGAAGTCTTTGTCGATTACTGTGGATTTGATTTATATTAACCGGTTATCAGTTATAAACATGTCTTAAATCCTTTGAGTTTATCTTACGTTATTGTAAGACCCCGTAAAATCTCAGTCATTTCAATCGCATATAGCATGCCAAAAGAGGTCCCAAACTTAAAACATTTCAGCGAAGTATTGACACTTTGTCTCATTTTTGGCCTTGATAATTCAATGACTTTATTTTTTAGACTTATGACCTTAAAATATCAATTTTTAAGTCGATTCATAATCAAGGATGTCAATAGGTCACCTCAGGTGAGTTTCAAATTTTTCGGTCATCATTAAAAGCTTGTTTGGATGTTGAAAATAGTGAGTCGATGCAATCTCAATGCATCGCGCCACCTATCATAACGACAAGTATTGTCCCAGCATTCAGTGCTAGTTTCATTTAGAAAACATAATCTCGACGTATCGCATTGGCCATCACGTCGACACCAACAACGTGGTACATCGATCTGCGCATCGATGGGCACGTTTTTATGTAATTAAGTCCACGTCTAGAGGGGTAATTAAGTCAATTTCCCAACTTTTAATCAGCCCTAAAACACAAAATTAAACTACCCTAAAGGAAAAATCACTCATTCTTTCTCAAATCCTCTAAAGAACAAAGCCCTAGGTCATTTAATTTCAAGTCCAATCTTCAAGAACACACCAACGATTCTCACGAATTTAATTATCAAGGTATGTTAGGTGTTCATCCTTGGGTTTCCTTCCACCCTTGGAGTTCAAGAACCCTTTTTAAACTACAAGTTTATTGATTTCATGATTTACATGTTTGAATTGGATTCTGTTCAAGTATGTAGTGATGTTTGGTTTTCAAATAAATATTCATTACAAGTTTCAAGTAATTAATTTGCATGTATATAGAATTATGTGCTTCTCATGTTAAACCCTTGAATTTGCAATTTGAATGTTGTAGTCATGATGTTTATATATTGATGCTTTCTATGTGCACAAATTATGCTCCCCAAGTGTTTGATAAAATGCCTATGTAAATTGAAGAGTGAATTCATGACATATTATCATGTGACCCCATTCATGTACTAGTTCATGCCTCTCAAATGTTTGACAAAATGTCTAAATGAATGCATGGTGAATAAGTAATTAATGTAATGTTTTCAAGATTATGTCATGTTTTACTATTGATGCTATCGACTCCCGGGGGTATTCAATACCCAAAAATCTAGTTGTTTACCTAGAATTATAGTAGCTACAGTATAGTCTTAATAATGTCACGAATAGTAGTACTCAGTCATTTACAAAACTCAATGAACTTAGGCTAGTTCAGTCAGTCAACAAAATCAGTAACAGTTCAATCAAGCTTAGTACAGTCTAGTGATCAGTTTAGTGTCTATTCAGTTGGGAGTAGGATTCAGTACCGAGTGAACCTAGGGATGGCGGCTCACCTGCCAATTGAGGGTGTGATCTTTTGTAGTAGTCCCTTAGGTCCAGAACTATATAGCCAGCGTAAGTTGAATATATCAACCTACCCATTGAGGGTAACATATAACTCACCTGCCAAATGAGGGTGATTCTTTAGTGGATCCTTATAGCCCTTGTTAGTACTCATGGCACGGTGCTTCCAATTGGCGTTAGAGGTTGGACCCCAACTCAGTTATGATCAGGGTATGTCAGTTGATGAACACTCCCACAGTTACAGTTTAAGTTTCAGACTCAATATAGAACTCAGTTCAGTTCTATAGAATTAGAACTATCAGAAATAGTCACCCAGTTATCAGTAATCTCAGATATTAGTCTCTTAGTTATCAGAGCTCAGTATTTAGATCAAGTAGTATCTCAGTTATAGTATATATATATATATATATATGAACAGTCTTGCATAATCAGTATTTGCAGTAGTTTCAGTTATCCATGTACTCTCATTCAGTTGTGTACATATCATTCAGTCAGTTATTGTTCAAGCATACGAACCCATTTATATCAGCCTACCTCACTTAGCATACTAGTACATTCAAAGTACCAACGCATACTCTTTCTTTGCACTTAATGTCTTATATCATAGGTTCAGACGCACGGTCTCCTGACCGCGCTTAGCTAGATTCAGTAGTGAGTCCTCACCCATAGAGGATAATGTTTATTTCAGTATTATAGTAGACCCAGTATTTTATTAGTTGGAGTTAGTTGGGGGCTTGTCCCATCAACTCCACATTCAGATAGTTCAGTAGAGGCTTTTCAGACTAGACTAATTCAGATAGTATTCAGTTTTTAGATATTATTATCAGTTGCTATATTTATCAGTATTTAGATTATGAACTTTATGGTATTTCAGCCTAACTTCTGCATTATTTCAGTATTATTATTCAATGCTCACAGCAGGTGCCATTCATGGTTTAGCTTGTGGTCCTTAGGGGTCATAAGCACCGTGTGACATCCGAGGTGTAGACTCAGGGCATTACAAACTTGGTATCAGAGCCTAGGGTTCAATAGAGTCCTAGGGAGTCTTAAAGCTACATCAAGTAGAGTCTTGTGTATAGGTGTGGAGCGCGCCACACTTATGGACAAAAGGTTATGAGACATTTTCAGAAAAGTTTCCCTTCTTTCAGTATTCATGCTATGCGAGTGAGTATGAGTTAAGGTTAAACTCTCTACCTAATCCAAGTTTCCCTTTCATTTAAAAAATATTCCTCCAAAAAGACTAAGAAAAGAGGAACTAGAAACCAGCTAGCACCTCTGCACATTCAGCCAGATTCCCTCGATGAGCATGTTTCCCACGCAGAATTTAAAGAAGCTTTCACCACTCTAGCCCATTCCATAGCAGCCTAGAATAAACACCCAGCTGCTTTTTAGGCCAACCCAGTGGCCAATACTACTGTAGCTAGAATTCAGAACTTCACCCGAATGAACCCTCCTTTATTTTTAGAGTTTAAGTCTGAAGAGGACCACAGAAATTCCTTGACATGGTGAAGAAGGTCACAAATATTATGGGGTAACCGCTAGTGAGAGTGCTGATTAGTTGCATACCAGTTACAGGATGTGGCTCATTCATGGTTTAAATAGTGGAAAGCATATAAGGCCGCAGATATAGGACCTATAGAGTGGGAAGAGTTTGCTATAGCCTTTCTAGATAGGTTCTTCCCATTGGAGTTAAGGGAACACAAGGTGTTAGAATTCATTAACTTGAAGCAGGGCAGCATGACAGTGAAGGAGTACTCTCTTAAGTTTACTTAGCCAAATATGTTTCTCATGTGGTAGCTGATAGCAGGTCTAAGATGAGTAAGTTTGTGTCTGGTGTGTCTGACAGTGTGGTCAGGAAGTGTAGGACCACAGTGCAAATTAAGGATATGAACTTGGCTAGATTGATTCTCCATGCACAACAGATAGATGAGCAAAAGACTAAGGAGAAATAAAGGTAGAGCAAGAGGGCTAGCAAAGGTAGTTTCAACTTTACTCAGACTAAGTCAGAGAGTGGTAATCATTCTCAATTCTTCCCAAAACCTTTAGTTCCAGCTCCGTCCTCATCCAGAGCTCCAGTGCCTAAGTTCATAAATAGTAATAAGGATAGGGCGTCAGGCACTAAATATCAGGGTAGTGTTAGCAGTGATAGAACAAATCCTCTTTGCCAGAAGTGAGGTAAAAACTATCAGGGGTTCTACAGAGCTGGCAGAGATGTGTGTTTCGGGTGCAGCAAGCCAGGTCACAAAATTAGAGATTGTCCTCAGTCAGGTACCCAGGATGAGTACAATCGTCCCCCAGCTTATTCAGTTCCTGAATCAACAGGGTGCCTTTTCCAGTGCCACCAGTGGGAAATGTCCAAAAAGAATCTATACACTCTAGTCCCGACAGGATCAGGAAATTTATCCTGATGTGGTCACTAGTATGTTGCAGGTTTACCATTTACATATTTATGCTTTGCTAGACCCAGGAGTTTCTTTATCCTTTGTAACTCCTTATATAGCTATTGACTTTGAAGTCAGTCCCAAAATCCTAGCAGAGCCCTTCTCAGTTTCTACCCAGTGGATAAATCTATCATAGCCCAATGGGTATATAGGAATTATTCGGTTATGGTATCTCAGAAAGTTACATCAGTAGACTTAGTAGAGATAGAGATAACAAATTTTTATGTTATTCTCGGCATGGATTGTATTCATTCATGCTATGCTTCCGTTTACTGTAAAAATGGAGTTGTCTATTTTTAGTTCCCGAATAAACCTATCCTAGAATGGAGGGGTAGTACTTCAGTACCTAGGGGTCAGCTTATTTCATACCTTAGAGCAAGAAAAATGATATCTAGGGGATGTGTTTATCATCGCATTCAAGTTAAAGACTCTAGTTCAGAGACCCCTAATCTTGAGTCAATTTCAGTAGTATGTGAATTTCCAGACATGTTTCCTGAAGATCTTCCTGGAGTTTCTCCCGAGAGGGAAATTGACTTTGGAATAGACCTTCTTTTAGATACTCAACCTATTTTTATTCTTCCATATAGAATGGCTCAAGCAAAACTCAAAGAATTAAAATAACAGTTGAAGGATCTCCTAGATAAGGGATTCATCAGACTTAGTATTTCCCCAAAGGATGCACCAGTTTTATTTGTGCGTAAGAAAGATGGTTCTCTCAAAATATGTTGACTACTATCAGTTGGACAAAGTCATAGTCAAGAACAAGTATCCATTTCCCAGAATCGATAACTTGTTTGACCAACTTCAGGGTGTCAGTTACTTTTCTAAGATAGACCTCAGATCAGGCTATCATCAACTCAGAGTTAGAGAATGTGACTTTTCAAAAATAGCCTTCCGAACTCATTATGGTCAGTTTAAATTTATAGTCGTGTCATTTGGTCTTAATAATTCCCCAGTAGATTTTATAGACTTGATGAACCGTGTGTTCAAGCAGTACTTGGACATGTTCGTCATAGTCTTCATTAATGACATTCTTGTCTACTTCTACAGTTAACACGATCATGAAGACCATCTCAGAATATTGTTGCAGACCCTCAGAGCCCATCAGTTGTTCGCCAAATTTAGCAAATACGAATTTTTGCTAAGATTAGTATTTTTTCTTGGTTATATAGTTTCCGATGATGGCATTAGAGTTGATCCTTAAAAGATTGAAGCAGTAAAAAACTGGCCCAGACCCATCTCTTCGTTAGATATCAGGAGTTTTTTAGGTCTGGCTGGTTATTACCGATGGTTTATTAAAGGATTTTCATCTATTACAGCCCCTATGTCCAAATTCATTCAAAAAAGAGTCAAGTTCCAGTGGTCAGATTCTTGTGAGAAGAGTTTTTAGGATTTGAAGACTCGACTTACTAAAACCCCAGTCTTGACTTTACCAGATAGTTCAAATGGGTTTGTTGTGTATTGTGACACTTCCAGAATTGGTTTGGGGTGTGTTTTGATACAGAGAGGTAAGGTTATAGCCTATGCCTCTAGACATCTTACGCCTCATGAAGAGAATAATCCTACCCATGACCTTGAGTTAGCAGCTGTAGTGTTTGCATTAAAGATTTAGAGGCACTATTTGAATGGGGTACATGTTGATGTGTTCACAGACCATAAAAGTTTGCAGTATGTATTTTCTCAGAAAGACTTAAACTTGCATCAGATATAGTGGTTATATTTGTTGAAAGATTATGACATGAGTGTTCTGTATCATCTAGGCAACGCCAATATAGTGGCTGATGCTCTCAATAGATTGTCCATGGGTAGTGTTTCTCACGTTGAGTATGGTAAGAATAAGTTAGTTCAGAAAGTTCATCGCTTCCCAAGTTGGGAGTTTGTTTGGTTGATTCAGCTGAGGGTAATGTATGAGAGCAGAGTAGTTTAGAATTTTCTTTGGTTTTAGAGGTGAAAGAAAAGAAAGACTGAGATCCCAGCTTAGTTAAGCTAAAAGAGTCAGTCAGAGATCAGAAAGTAGAGGTTTTCTCCCAAAGAGGAGATGGTTTGTTGCGTTGCCAGGGTAAATTATGTGTGCCATATATGGATGGCGTGAGGCAGCACATTTTTGCAGAAGCACATAGTGCGTGTTACTTGATTCACCCAGGGGCCATTAAGATGTACTGCAATTTATGGGAAGTCTATTGGTGAAGTAGCATGAAGAGAGACAATGCAGAGTTTGTGGATAAATTCTCTACATGTCAGCAGGTTAAGGTTGAACATTAGAAGCCTAGTGGGTCTAAACAGGAGTTCAGTATTCCCACCTGGAAGTGGGTGGAAGTGAACATAGACTTTGTGACGGGTTTACCTTGTACTCTTCATCAGTATGATTCGATTTGGGTCATTGTAGATAGGATGACCAAATCAGTTGGTACAAAACAGCCCACCAAGATGCCAAAACAGTCTACAAAACGTGAGAATAACAAGCAACACAAAGGGATACAAGATGACAAACACAAAAACACACGGATTTGCAAAATAATGAAAGGATAGATAGTGAGACCAAGATTATTATAAGATTAAGAACCAAGTGTATTTCAACAATAACCCTAATAAATGTAATAATCAAAACCACACTCTTACGGTGACCACCAAGGAAATCAACTCACCTCAAGATCCACTGTTTCCAAGCAAAGCTCAATATTGGCTTTTCCAAGCCCTATACTAAGCATGGCTTTTCCAAGCCCTAACTAAGACTACACTAAGGTGGTATACTCTCAAGAGAGAGGATTTTCAAGTGTTTCATACATTCATCATTCAAAAACTAAAGAGAAAAGACCTAATAAGAGACTATATATAGCCTAGCTTATTACATAGTATAATGGACCAAAATACCCTTAATGAAAGGGGAGGTCATGGGTTGTTTCTTTAACATGTGCAATCCCCAAAATACCCTTAATGAAAGGTGTTTATTCAATGCTCCCAAACCATGGGGTCACGCTTCAAAACTTGTAGTCTTGAATTGGCATCAAATGTAAGCCCCCACGCAATCTTCCACACACGGGTTTGTTTAATGACATGCTCAAAACGGGTCCTCCATGCATGTTCTCGTATCCTCAAGGTGACCAAGTCTTGAGCTTCTATGTGTTGGCCTCTAAAGATGTCATCGAAAGATAAGATGGTCACTTTTCCCATATCATCCTCCCCTTCTTGAAAAGGATTCGACCTCGAATCCAAACCTTGCAAAACCAAAGAGAGGAAAAACAAATACAAACTCCTAATGGCATAAGGGTTAGGGTTAGCACAACAAATCATCTCAACATACCAAGGTTGCACATATTTGCAATATAACCAAGGATCCTTTAAATGAAATATTAAAAAATCAATGAAAGATGTACGAAGGATTTGGTTATGGGATTCACCAAGAGTGATACTTTGCTTGTCATATAGACCAAGAAACAATTTGGGTGCACCAATATCACCATTTTCATATTTGGCAATGGGGTCAAACGGGAAGAGTGGCCATAGACACGGGTCTAGACAACAGTCCCCTTTCCTGTGGTCTCCACCTAAACTAAATGACATACTCTCTACAGTAACATATATTCATCAAAAGAAAATAGAGAGTAGAGAAAAGTATCACTCAAGTCGACTTCTACTAAGGTTCCCTCATGTGTGTACTCACTACTAGTTTCATCACCATGAGTAATCTCAACAAAAAAGTCACACAAAGTAGAAGAAAGAGTAACTTCCAAGACTACACATTCCTTACCCTTAAGAGTACTCTCATCTTCCAAGGAGAGATTTTTATCTTTAAGAGGAATGGTGCCACACCATAGTGGGTTAACATATAGGCTATAGCCTCCAAGGTAAGCTATACCATCTTTTTCACCACTAGGCTCATTAGGAGTGTTTATATCACTTTCAAACAAGACATTATACCTAAAGAGTGCATGATCCAACCCACGGGCAGATTTGGAACAAGTAAGTTCCTCACTCTCTAAGAAATCAATATCAAGTTTCAAAGTGGCTTCAAGCACAAGATTGTCCCAAGAATAGCACTCAGGTTCACTCCCCTTTTGTTGACAACTTTTTCAAATACTTCACTCACTTGAGTTTGATTAATCACATCACACACATACTTAAGTGGTGGTCAATTTTCACAAATAGATTGATCAACACCAATTACACAAGATGATGTACTTCTATTCAACATATAGTATTCAACACAAGGTGGACATAAATTGATCTTATAGGAAGAGTCAATTTGGTCATCAATAGGATTAATTAGTGTATCCACACTCACAATATGTACATCATCAACATAAGGCAAAGAATCATTAAACTCACAAGTAAGCTACTACTCGCACTCAATGGGCTACTAGCCACACAATTATCATTCACACGTACAAAAGTGTAAGAGTTAGCTATTTTACCTTGAAGTTCTTGAGTCGACTCTCCTTTTCCATGTTGTGAAGGACCTCCACAAGCTTGGGCAGTAACTTCACTTCGGCATTGCTCTCCTTCACTTGCCATGTCGGTACCTACAAAAATGTCCTTATAAATAGAAGGACAAATAATGTTAGCTCGGTTTGGTGCCAATCCTCTCACTTCGCTCCACACAACCTCTCCTTTTTCCACTCTTGGATTACCACCTTGCATACCTTTGCTCCTCTCAATATTTTGTCTCTTATAAGCATTAGGATTGGAGTAAGTATTCACTTCTCTTTGTGGCTTAGGCAATATGTATGTCACGAGGTGATTTCTCCACCGATCTTTTACAACATTTGGCCAATTTTGCACATTTGGAAGTCTATGTTGTGGAATCCAATCAGCACCTAAGCATACATGATCGTATGTCAATGAAAGAATATCGCACCATACCTCCTCATAGTATTCAAATTGAGAAAAGACAACCTTGACCCTCTCGGTAACCTTAAACCTATCCAAGAAGTATGGAACAAACAAAGGCTCACGAAACAACCCCAAGTAGTCAACTATGGATGGAACGATGTAGTTACTATAGTACCTATCGTTTAACACAATGAGGTAGCCCGGTATCCTATAAATGGTCACCTTTTCGGAGTGTACACTCCTTCTCAAATCAATACTGTAAAGAACATGAGTACCCCTCAATTTTGGAGATACATACCCTCTTCTTCTCGTTGGACAGCCTCCACTAGAGCTAGTATAACCATTCACACTATATCGACCTTGATAAGAAGTACTACAAGGTGGAGAATATGAATCTTCACAATCCTCACATGTACTTTCATCATAGCTCTCATAAGCTTTATGAATGAACGGGTTGTACCTAACACTAAATCTAGGTTCAGAGTGAGAAGTGTAAGAATCCTCACATGCCCCAACGTTATCTAAGATCCATCACGAGGTCCTACATCATCTCTAAATTCACCATAAGAACTAGGCACTTCATTCACCTCATTTTCCCCCTCAAAACTGTAACTCTCAAATCTACCCAAGTTTTGATCATGGATATTTTCATAGCATCCGCAATCTCCCTCAACTTTGTAGCCATAAAACCCCTCACTACAATCATAGTCTCCCATGTTGTAGTCATAATAATCCCCGGCTATTGAAGACATGTTCCCTTTATATCACCTTTGTACCTACACAATGAACAAACAAGATTAGTAGTAAAAGATCCTAACCAACACTCATATACACCCACCTTTATGATTCTTACAATTGGAGCGGCGAATATTGAAAGTTGCTTATACTCCGGTAGTCAATAGGATGTCAATTCTACTTGGCGGCTGGAATAGATTCTTGTTTGATAGACTCAAGACACAAAACAAAATTTACTTACAAATTTGAAACAAAGAAAATACTACGACTTACAAACGAGAAAAGCACAAAATACGACGCTTAACACGAAAGAAAACATACTCAAAAACTAATCTACAATCTAGTAGGTATTTACTAGTTTGCTAATTAGTATGAGAACTAACAAAATGGAAACCAATAGAATCAATAAATTGAAACTATGAATTCCAATGTTCTTGAGCTATTGATGATGTGGCACTTGACTATTGGTCGATGGACAAAAAATATTGTTCAAGTTGAAAAATTTTGTTCCACAATTTTGGTTGTTCAAGTTTCACAAAGATGGGGGAATTTCTGTTTTGGTAGGTTAAAAAACAAGACTTTAAGTCCTTTTTTTCAAAATTCAAACCTTGATCAACCTTTATCTTATTGGCAAGACAACCTTTTAGAGGTCTTGTCCCCCTTTCCT
>NC_061121.1:204230992-204348918 GCF_002878395.1 Capsicum annuum
TATCTTATTGGCAAGACAACCTTTTAGAGGTCTTGTCCCCCTTTCCTCTTTTAGCTTGTCTAGAAAAATGAACTTACTCCTTTTTGGTATGAAGACTTTTGGGAGGTCTTTTGTTCTTTTTCCTCTTTGGTAATGTCTTGAAAGTTGTTTCAAGACTAACAAGATCCCACACACTCTTCATTTTAAATTTAGATCAAACAACAACCTTTTACAAGACTTCTTCAACACAACACAAGAACTTCAACAACAACAATAACAACAAAACCGTCCACTCTTCCCACAACAACTTGCAATTTTTTTTAGCTCAAGAACTTGGGTTATACACAAGTAGTGTTATAGAGAAATAAAACCAACACAAAAAACAACAAATACAATCAAAACGACACCTAAATCTAGACACAAATTTGGCCAAACAACAACAACACTTTGGCCAAGACACCAAACCCGTAGAATAACTTCTTTTTGTGAGATTTTTGACCTTGGACACCTCTTCTAATGTTAGAAAATAAATATCTAACACTAGAACACACAAAACACACAAAAATCACAAGAAAACTAGGCTTCAAATTTTGTCCTAAACACAAAAATGTGGATAGATTACTATTTTTGAGTTTTTTTATTTTCAACAAAAAATTTTTTATTTTTGAGTCAACAAACCCAAGATTGATCTCGTGGGAACAAAATAAATAATGGATTTGATACCAAATGATACAAAATAGCCCACCAAGATGCCAAAACAGTCCACAAAATGTGAGAATAACAAGCAACACGAAGGGATACAAGATGACAAACACAAAAACACATGGATTTGCAAAATAATGAAAGGATAGATACTGAGACCAATATTATTACAAGATTAAGAACCAAGTGTATTTCAACACTAACCCTAATGAATGTAATAATCAAAACCACACTCTTACGGTGACCGTCAAGGAAATCAACTCACCTCAAGATCCAACATTTCCAAGCAAAGCTCAATATTGGCTTTTCCAAGCCCTATACTAAGGATGGCTTTTCCAAGACCTAAGTAAGACTACACTAAGGTGGTGTACTCTCAAGAGAGAGGATTTTCAAGTGTTTCAAACATTCATCATTCAAAAACTAAAGAGAAAAGACCTAATAAGAGACTATATATAGTCTAGCTTATTACATAGTATAATGGACCAAAATAACCTTAATGAAAGGAAAGGTCATGGGTTGTTTCTTTAATATGTGCAATCCCCAAAATACCCTTAATAAAGGGTGATTATTCAATGCTCCAAAACCTTGGGGTCACACTTCCAAACTTGTAGTCTCGAATTGGCATCAAATGTAAGCCCCCATGGCATGATGCTAACACTTTTCTAACTGGGGTCATAGGTTAGACCCCAACTCAGTTATAATCTTCCATAGTTACAGTTTCAGTTTCAAACTCAGTATAGAACTCAGTTCAGTTATAAAGAATCAAGACTGTCAGAAATAGTCACCCAGTTATCAATAAAATAGTTCTCAGTAATCTCAGATATCAGTCTCTCGGTTATCAAAACTTAATAGTTAGATCCAACAGGATCTCAGTTACAGTATATATATATTCACAGTCTTTCCTAATTAGTATTTGCAACAATTTCAGTTATCCATGTACTCTCATTTAATTGTATACATATAATTCAGTTTGTTATTATTCATGCATATGAACCCATATATATCATCCTACCTCACTTAGTATACCAATACATTCAAAGTACTGATGCATACTCTTTCTTTGTGATATGATTTCTTATATCATAGGTTCAAATACACGGACTCCTGATCGTGCTTAGCTAGATTCAGTTAACAGCAGCAGATTCAGTAGTGAGTCCTCACCCATCGAGGATAATGTTTATTTCAGTATTATAGTAGACCCAGTATTTTATTAGTTGGAGTTAGTTAGGGGCTTGTCCCATCAACTCTATATTCAGACTGTTCAGTAGAGGCTTTTCAGACTAGACTAATTCAAACAGTATTCAGTTTTTAGATGTTATTATCAGTTTCTACATTTGTCAGTATTCAGATTATGAACCTTATGGCATTTCATCCCAACTTCCATATTTTTATAGTATTATTATTCAATGCTCACAACAGGTAAATTCATAGGTTAGCTTATGCTCCTTCAGGGTCATAAGCACCATGTGACGTTCAAGGTACAGACTCGAAGGTTACAAACTTGATATCAGAGCCTAAGGTTTAACAGAGTCCTAGGGAGTCTTAAAGCCACATTAAGTAGAGTTTTGTGCATGGGTGTGTAGCATGCCACACTTATAGACAGAAGGCTATGAGGTATTTTTTGAAAAGTTTCCCTTCTTTCAGTAATCATGTTGTGTGATTGAGCATGAGTTAAGGTTTAACTCTCTTTCTAAACCAAGTTTCCCTTTTGTTTGCAAAATATCTTTCAAAAAAGTCTAACAAAAGAGGAACTAGAAACTAGCTAGCACCTCTGCCCGTTCTAGAAGGTCCCCTGGGAGAGCATGTTTCCCATGTAGAATTTAGAGAATCTTTCACCACTCTAGCCCATTCTATAGCATCCTAGAATGAACACCCAGCTGTTATTAGGCCAACCCAGTAGCTAATACTGCTGCAGCTATAATTCGGGACTTTACCCGAATGAACACTTCTTTATTTTTAGGGTCTAAGTCTGAAAAGAACCCATAAGAATTCCTTAACATAGTGCAAAAGATCACAGATATTATGGGGGTAACCACTAGTGAGAGTGTTGATTACCTGTATATCTATTACAGGATATGGCTCATTCATGGTTAAAATAGTAGAAGGCAGATAGGGCAGCATATACAGGGCCTATAGAGCGGGAAGAGTTTGTTATTGCCTTTCTAGATAGGTTCTTCTCATTGAACTTGAGGAAATACAAGGTGTTAGAATTCATTAACTTAAAGCATGGAAGCATGACAGTGAAGGAGTACTCTCTTGAGTTTACTTAGTTAGCCAGATATACTCCTCATGTGGTAGTTGATAGTAGGTCTAAGATAAGTAAGTTCATGTATGGTGTGTCTGACAGTGTGGTCAAGGAGTGTAGGAGCGCAATGCTTATTAAGGAGATGGACTTGGCTAGATTGATGATCCATGCTCAAAGGATAGAGGAGCATAAGACTAAGGATTAAGAAAGGGAGAGCAAGAGGGCTAGAATAGGTATCTTCAACTTTAATCAGCCAAAGTCAAGGGGTGGTAATCATTCTCAGTTCTTCCCAAAACCTTCAGTTCAAACTCCATCCTCAGCCAGTGCTCCAGTGCCTAAGTTCAGAAATAGTAATAAGGATAGGGCACCAGGCTCTAAATCTCAGGGTAGTGTTAGCAATGCTCGAACAAATCCTCTTTGCCAGAAGTATGGCAGAATCTATCAGGGTATCTGCAGAGCTTACAGTGATGTGTATTTCAGGTGAGGCAATCCATGTTACAAAATCAGAGATTGTCCTCAATCAGGTTCCCAGGGTTAGTATAATAGCCCTCATCTTAGTCTAGTCACTTGAATCAGCAGGGTGCCGCTTCCAGTGCCACCAGTGAGCAACATCTAAACATGATCTATGCACTCCAGTCCCGATAGGATCAGGAAAGTTCTCCTAATGTGGTCACTAGTATGTTATATGTTTACCATTTATATGTTTATGCTTTGCTAGACCCAAGAGCTTCTTTGTCCTTTGTAACTCCTTATATAGCTATTGACTGTGGAGTCAGTTTGAAAATCCTAGTAGAGCCCTTTATAGTCTCTACCCCAGTGGGTAAATCTATCATAGCCTAGCGGGTATACAGGAACTGTCCAGTTATGGTATCTCAGAAAGTTACATCAGTAGACTTAGTAGAGTTAGAGATGATATATTTTGATGTTATTCTCGACATGGATTAGATTCATTCATGCTATGCTTCAGTTGACTGTAAAAATAGAGTTGTCTATTTTCAGTTCCCGAATGAACCTATCCTAGAATGGAGAGGTAGTACTTCAGCACATAGGGGTTAGCTTGTTTAATACCTTAGAGCGAGAAAAATGATATCCAGGGGGTGTGCCATCATCTCATTCGAGATAAATACTAGTTCAGAGACCCCTAATCTTGAGTCAGTTTCAGTAGCATGTGAATTTCCAGATGTGTTTCCCAAAGTCTTCTCAGAGTTTCTCTCGAAAGGAAAATTGACTTCGGAATAGATCTTCTTTCAGATACTCAGCCTATTTCTTTTCTGCCATATAGAATGGCTTCAGCAGAACTCAAAGAATTAAAAGAGTAGTTGAAGAATCTCCTAGATAAGGGATTCATCAGCCTCAGTGTTTCCTCGTGGGATGCACCAGTTCTATTTGTGCGTAAGAAAGACGATTCTCTCAGAATATGTATTGACTACTGTCAGTTGAAAAAAATCACGGTCAAGAACAAGTATCCACTTCCCAGAATTGATTACTTATTTGACCAACTTCAGAATGTCAGTTACTTTTCTAAGATAGACCTCAGATCAAGCTATCATCAGCTCAGAGTCTGAGAATATGACATTCCAAAAATAGCCTTCTAAACTTAGTATGGTCACTTTAAATTTCTAGTCATGTCATTTGGTCTTACCAATGCCCCAGCAGCTTTCATGGACTTGATGAACCGTGTGTTCAAGCAATACTTGGATATGTTCGTCATAGTTTTCATTGATGACATTCTAGTCTACTTCCACAGTGAACATAATCATGCAGACTGTCTCAAAATAGTATTGAAGACCCTCAGAGCACATCAATTGTTTGCCAAATTTAGCAAATGTGAATTTTGTCTAAGGTCAGTAGCTTTCCTTGGTCTTATAGTTTCCGATGATGGAATTAAAGTTAATTCTCAAAAGACCGA
The DNA here is from genome assembly GCF_002878395.1 of Capsicum annuum. Taxonomy (NCBI): domain Eukaryota; kingdom Viridiplantae; phylum Streptophyta; class Magnoliopsida; order Solanales; family Solanaceae; genus Capsicum; species Capsicum annuum. The sequence continues at coordinate 204,235,828 of NC_061121.1, forward strand.
AGTAGTGAGAAACTGGCCCAGACCCATCTTTTCATCAGACATCAGGAGTTTTTTAGGTTTGGCTGGCTATTACCGATGGTTTGTTGAAGGATTTCGTCTATTACAGCCCCTATGTCCAGATTCACTCAAAAGAAATTCAAGTTTTAGTGGTCAGATTCTTGTGAGAAGAGTTTTCAAGATTTGAAAACTCAACTTACTATAGCCCAAGTTTTGACTTTAGCAGATGGTTCAAATGGGTTGTTGTGTATTATGATGCTTCCAGAGTTGGTTTTAGGCATTTTTTGATGCAGAGAGGTAAGGTTATAGCCTATGCCTCTAGAAATCTTAAGCCTCATGAAAAGAATTATCCCACCCATGACCTTGAGTTAGCAGCTGTAGTGTTTGCCTTAAAGATTTGGAGGCATTATTTGTATGGGGTACATGTTGATGTGTTCATAGGCCATAAAAGTTGGCAGTATGTATGTTCTCAGAAAGACTTGAACTTGCGTCAGAGAAGGTGGTTAGAGTTGTTGAAAGATTATGACATTAGTGTTCTATTTCATCTGGGCAAGGCCAATGTAGTGGTTGATGCACTCAGTAGATTGTTCATGGGTAGTGTTGCTTACATTAAGTATGGTAAGAAGAAGTTAGTTCAGGAAGTTCATTAGCTTTCTAGGTTGGGTACTTGTTTGGTTGATTCAGCTGAGGGTAATGTATGGGAGCAGAATAGTTTGGAATCTTCTTTGGTTTCTGAGGTGAAACAAAAGCAGGAAAGAGATCCCGTCTTAGTTAAGTTAAAAGAGTCAGTCAGAGATCTAAAAATAGAGGTTTTGTCCCAAGGGGAAGATGGTGTGTTGCGTTTCCATGGTAAATTATGTGTTCCATGTATGGATGGCGTGAGGCAATACATTTTTATAGAAGTGCATGGTATGCATTACTCGATTCACCCTGGGGCCATTAAGATGTACCACAATTTGTGGGAATTTTATTGGTGAAGTGGGATAATGAGAGACATTGCAGAGTTTGTGGCTAAGTGCTCTACGTGTCAGCAGGTTAATATTGAACAGTAGAAGCCTAGTGGGTCTATGCAGGAGTTCAATATTCCCACCTGGAAGTGGGAGAAAGTGAACATGGACTTTGTGACGGGTTTACCTTGTAATCGTCATCAGCATGATTAATTTGGGTCATTGTAGAAAGGATGACCAAATCAGCTCATTTCTTGCCAGTTGATACTTCCTATTCAGCCGAGGATTATTCCAAGCTCTATGTTAGAGAGTTGGTCAGATTGCATAGAGTTTCATTATCCATCATTTCATATAGACGTATGCAGTTCACCTCTTATTTTTGGAAAGTCTTTCAAAACGGTCTTGGTACCTAAGTCCACCTCAGTACAGCTTTCCACCCTTAGATAGATGGTCAAGCAGAAAGGACCATTTAGACTTTTAAAGATATATTAAGAGCGTGTGTTGTTGACTTTAAGGGTAGTTGGGATGACCACTTGCCTTTGATTGAGCTCTCGTATAATAACAGCTATCATTCCAGTATTCAGATGGCTCTGTTTGAGGCTCTTTATAGGAGGAGATGCAGATCTCCTATTGGTTGGTTCGAAGTAGGTGAGGCCATAGTAGTAGGGCCTGACTTGGTGTTTGATGCCTTAGATAAGGTTTAGTTGAGCAGGGAGAGGCTTAAGACAGCTCAAAGCCGACATAAATTGTATACTGATGTCAGAAGAAAAAATATTGAATTTTAGAATGGCAATTTTTTGTACTTGAAAATCTCTTCCATGAAGGGGTGAAGAGGTTTAGCAAGAAGGGAAAGCTCAGTTCCCGATATGTCGGTCCTTACCGAATTCTCAACCATTTCGGAAAGGTAGCTTACGAGCTTGAGTTGCTTTCAGACTTAACTTCAGTACACCCAGTGTTTCACATATCCTTTCTAAATAATGCATTGGTGACCCAGCAGTTGTAGTCCCTATAGAGAGTATAGATGTTCAGAACAGTCTCTCTTATAAGGAAGTCCCAGTCGCAATCCTTGATCATCAGATTCGTAGACTAAGAAGAAAGAAGTTTCTTTGATCAAAGTTCTTTGGCGGAATTATTCTGTTGAAGGAGCTACTTGGAAAGTAGAAGCAGATATACGAACCAAGTATCCTCACCTCTTCTCCACAAACTCAGACTTATCTCAAGGTAACAGTCTTCCTTAGATTTACTTTGTTCTATACTCAGATTACCCTTACAAACTTGGTATCAATTACTATTGTATATCATCCTCATGACAGTCATGCATTCATGAATCAGTTCAGTCATGTAATCAAGCTTCAGTTATGGTTGTTCAGTGTGAAAACTCAATTTATCAGTACTTTCAGTCATGTAATCATGTTTCAGTTGTGCATGTTTAGTATGTAAACTCTGTCTATCAGTATTCTCATCTTAATTAGTCTCATTCCAGGATGAATATTCCCAAGGAGGGTATATTGTAAGACCCCACGAATTTCAGTCATTTCAATCTCATATAGCATGCCAAAAGAGGTCCCATACTTAGAAAATTCAGCCAAGTATTGACACTTAGTCTCATTTTTTGTCTCGATAATTCAATGACTTTATTTTCGAGCCTTACGACCTTAAAATGTTGATTTTTAAGTTGATTCATGGTCAGGGATGTCAAAAGATCACCTCGGGTGAGTTTTGGATTTTTCATTCGTCGTTAGAAGCTTTTTTGTATATCAAAAATAGTGAGTCAACACGATCTCGATGCCTTGCATCACCCATCGCATCGACAAATATTGTCCCCAACATTCAGTGCAAATTTCAGTAAGCCAACGTGATCTCGACGCGTTGTGTTAGCTATTGCATCAACACCAACGATGCAGCGCATTGGTCTGCGCATAGCTAGACACATTTTTATATAATTAAGTCCACATCTAGAGGGGTAATTAATTCAATTTTCTCACATTTAATCAGCCCTAAAACATGAAATTAAACTATCCTAAAGGCAAAATCACTCATTCTTTCTCAAATCCTCTCAAGAACAAAGCCCTAAGTCATTCAATTTCAAGTCAAGCTTCAAGAACACACTAATGATTCTCATGAATTTAATTATCAAGGTATGTTAGGTGTTCATCCGTGAGTTTTCTTCCACTTTTGGAGTTCAAGAACCCTTTTTAAACTACAAGTTTATTGATTTCATGATTTACATGTTTGAATTAGATTGTGTTCATGTATGTAGTGATGTTTGGTTTTCAAATCAATATTCATTACAAGTTTCAAGTGAATTAAATAGCATGTGTGTAGAATTATGTGCTTCTTATGTTAAACCCTTGAATTTGCAATTTTCATGTTGTTTCATAGTGTTTATATCTTGATGGTTTCTATGTGCACTAATTATGCTCCCCAAGTGTTTGATAAAATGCCTACGTAAATTGAAAATAAATTCATGGCATGTTATCATGTGGTCCCATTCATGTACAAGTTCATGTCTCTCAAATGTTTGACAAAATGTCTAAATGAATGTATGGTGAATAAGTAATTAATGTAATGCTTTCAAGATTATGACATGTTTTACTATTGATGCTATCGAGTCCTGGGGGTATTCAATACCCAAAAATCTAGTTGTTTACCTAGAATTACAGTAGCTATAGTATAGTCTCAGTAATGTCATGAACAGTAGTACTCAGTCAGTTACAAAACTCAGTGAAATCAGTCCAGTTCAGTCAATCAACACGGTCAGTAACAGTTCAGTCAAGCCTAGTACAGTCTAGGGATCAGTTCAGTGTCTATTCAGTTGGGAGTAGGATTCAGCACTGAGCGAACCTAGGGATGGAGGCTCACCTGGCAGTTACGGGTGTGATCTTTAGTAGCAGTCCTTTAGTTCCAGAACTACGTAGCCAGCATAGGTTAAATATATCAATATGCCAGTTGAGGGTAACATATATCTCACCTGCCAGATGAGGGTGAATCTTTAGTGGATCCAATAGCCCTTGTTAGTACCCGTGGCACGGTGCTAACAACCTTCCAACTGGGGTCATAGGTTGGACCCCAACTTAGTTAAAATCGGGGTATGTCGGTTAGATGAACACTCCCACAATTACAGTTTCAGTTTCAGACTCAGTATTGAACTCAGTTCAGTTCTACATAATCAAGACTGTCAGAAATAGTCACCCAATTATCAGTAATACAGTTATCAGTAATCTTAAATATTAGTCTCTCAGTTATCAGAACTCAGTATTTAGATCCAGTAGGATCTTAGTTACAGTATATATTTATATGCACAGTCTTGCATACTTAGTATTTGCAGCAGTTTCAGTTATCCATGTAGTCTTATTCAGTTGTATACATATCACTCAGTCAGTTATTGTTCATGCATATGAACCTATATATATCATCCTAACTCACTTAGCATACCAGTACATTCAAAGTACTAGCGCATATTTTTTCTTTGCACTATGATGTCTCATATCATAAGTTTAGACGCATAGGCTCATGACCGCACTTAATTAAATTCAGTTAGCAGCAACAGATTCAGTAGTGAGTCCTCATCCATTGAGGATAATGTCTATTTTGGTATTACAGTAGACCCATTATTTTATTAGTTGGAGTTAGTTGGGGGCTTGTTCCATCAACTCCATATTCAGACAATTCAGTAGAGGCTTTTCAAACTAGACTAATTCAGACAGTATTCAGTTTTCAGATGTTATTATCAATTGCTATATTTATCAGTATTCAAATTATGAACATTATGGCATTTCAGCCTAACTTCTACATTATTTTAGTATTATTATTCAGTGCTCACAACAGGTACCAGTCATGGGTTAGCTTGTGGTCCTTCGGGATCGTAAGCACTGTGTGACGTTCGTGGTGCAGACTCAGGGCGTTACAGTTATCTTGTTATATGTTTGAAATTCATCCTCTATTGGGCATAGTGTTATGTTTGGCTAGGTGTGGGCGGTGGTCTCCAGTACTTGTTGAACTTGAGATACCCGTCGTGACTAGGTCTCGGTCCAAGTCGTGACAGAAACAGAAGCACCGAAAGATAGATATCAAATTAAACACGAAAGTACAATACAACCCAAGTGAATGGATTTTCGAAAAGAAGTGGTAAGATCAAAATTTTAGTTCATAAATACATTTCCTATGATTCAAGGAAGCCATAGAAGAAAACCCAAGTAAAAAAAAGTTTAAAAAGAGGTTCAAATTTGAAGAAAACCATTTTAGGCCTTTCTGGCTAAATTTTCAAATTTCACTTTTTAAATCGTATTTTACAAGCTTTGGAAGACAAGAATTGAAGTAATATAATTTAAATAGGGATTAGGAACTTACTCAAGCTTAATAATGGAAGAAATCATTCAAAAACTTTAAAATCTGAAGCTCCAAGTCTAAAAAATGATGAAAAATTGAGAAAATAAGTTTTATATTACCCAGTTCTCACCGCTTAAGAGGCCACTTGACCGCTTAAGTAGTCACCACTAAAGCAGTCAAGTGTTGCTTTAGCGGTTCCCGCATGCCAGCCCAGTCCGCTAAAGTGGACAAAGGGCCGCTTTAGCGGCCTCCGCCAAAGCGTGCAAGGCTCCGCTAAAAAGGTCCCCCAACTGGGAGTCGGGTCGCTAAAGCAGTCAAAATAATGCTTTAGTGCCCACCGCTAAAGCAACCAAAATGGCGCTTTAACGGTTGCACCGGCTGAACTTGAAAATTTTTTCAAGTCTCCGTCAATCCCTCAAGATTTATCCAAAAATTTCGAGAATGCAAACAAACTATGTTATCCTATCTAATTCGATGCTCTGGACTCAATGGCGATATTAGATTTTTGAAAAGAGGTTGTTTTCATAGAACTGACCTCCGAGATCCAATTTTATAATCTTTCGAACCGAGGATCAAAATGGAATATAAAAGCCATAAAATCACATCAATCATGCTACTAATCCAAAATCGATATTTTGGATCTGCTAGCATAGTCCCTTTTGTCATCCAACGCATAGGACAAAAGATGTTGGTCGAAGTCAACTACAAAGCCTTTTCACCTCCAAAAATCACAAACTCGCACAAAACGCACCATAATGCATTGAAAATCGTATCAATCATTCTCACGCCCCAGAAATATCACGTAGCAATCACGAGGAAGAGTAAAATGATCAGAACAGATAGAAATGAAAGTTTTACAGAATCAAGCCCTTACATCACTACATCCTTACAAAGAAAAATACAGTGGCAAAAAATTCTAGTAAAGAAAACAAAGTACACGTGTCTTAAAATACACATTGTCCTTGCCTCGTTAAAAACATCTCTATCTCAAAATACTTATCAAGTTTTTTATTTACACATCCCTTAAGAAAATATTATTTGAGATGAATTTTGGCTATGAGCGTAAGATATAATCTGTCTTCATTGAATATTTGCTCTATTTATAAATCATTATTGAGCCTTTTATTGTCTTCATGAATAATTATTATTAGGGGTGAAATGAGAAAAACAAAGTAATTAATTTTGTTTAGAATTATTAAAATTATAAATTCTCCCTCCATTCAATTTTTACTTATTCAGTATTGACTTGACATACCTCCTAGAGGATAGAACAACCAATAGAATGACAATTATACTATATCACCATTTAAATAGATATAATAAAATCAATGCTTTGAAAAATTCATTGAAACATGATTATAATTAATAATAAAGACAAATTAGAAATCAAGTAATACGTTATCTCTTGATTTTCTAGGACATGTAAAAATAGCGGAAGTCATATTTGAGACAAATACTTTTAATAAGAACAACAAATACACTGAAACGGAGGAAGTACTTCTAATTTATTAGATATTGCGTCTTAAGCGATCGTTACCATGATTAAAGTTCTCTTAATTTTGAATTACTTATTGTCTCATGTATAATTATTTATTTAAACCCTTGTTTAAATAATTTCGATATTATTTTATAAAATGATGTGTAACATGAATCGACATTCGCAAGATTCAGAAATACAAGTTATATTTGGCCATTCACCAGCAGAAAGTTTGTCGATGGACAAAGGTGTAAATGTTTAGTTACATGTGATGGGAGATGGGATAAGTAAGGATATTCCATCGATTGTGATATTTCACGTAATTAGCTATCTCATCTTCCATATGAAATGGTTAATCTACTGTTTTTGTATAAATGATGAAATAAAATAATTTGATGACTAATTAATATCCATAATATAATCAAATGTGAGGTAGAATAATTTCGCATTTTATTACGAAATTATTTTTTTTATTCCACCAACTAAAGGACCCCTAATTTAAGTTCTCATGGAGTACTTTACTCCTTTATACATCATAAAAATGCAACAAAATACAAGCAGGGGAAAAAAAATTGGACTCTCATATCTTCTTTGTCTTCTGATATTTACCCAGCTTTGACCGACGTTGCTTGAACAAGTGCAAATAAAGTTTGAGCCATAGAAGAGGGTACAACACAAGCAGAACCTGAAGTTAGAAAAATGAAGTATTTTTTATGTCTGAAACAAATAACATTGTGCTCAAGGATTTACATGTTTCAGCATTAGCATTAGTAGGTAGCAGTTTGTTGTCTTGTATTCATCCATACTAGTAGTTGTGGTATTGCTCATGTAGTTTCTTGCCTTTTGATTTCTATTATTATTTGTTATTTCTTAGATTTCGACCATAGTATTATTTTGTTGTAGTTATTGTTCTCTTACTATCTGCTATTTTGTTACGATCTGTCATTCCTTGTACTTTTGTTCTTTTTTTTGGGACTTCGTTGTACTATTTTCCCTTAAGTCGAGAGCCCATTGGAAATAACTTCTCTATTTCTGAGATATGGGTAAGGTCCGTGTACAGTCTACCTTCTCTGTAAACCACTTTGTGAGATTATACTAGCATGTTATTGTTGTCGTTGTTGCAGCATTTTGCACCAAAAAGCTCAATCCAGCTAACTATAGACATATCATCTCATTAATTTAATTAATGTAATATTATCAATTGCCTATTTGCACACATGCTACAAAAATACAGAATCGTGCACTTGGTTGAAGACTGAGTTAATACCCGAATGAACGGAGCATGTTCTAGAAATCCTAGATCCGTGCCTGCTCTCTCTTTACAGACATTATCCAAACAAAGCACAGATCATAAGATTCACATGAATGCAACACCAATATCAGCTAGAAATGCTGATCTACTTGCAACATTGGTACATATATTGGGCGTCATCAAGTTGCTTTTCTATGTTTTAATTTAAAGTTTTATACAGAGTAAGTGCCTTATCTTATCCAAGAACAAAAGTCTTATACAGAGTGAGCCCCAAAATTCGGCTCAAAAAATGGAGAAAGTTGATGCAAAAGTAAAGCTGAAGGAGTTCATTGGTATGGTGCAAAAGCCAAAGTAAGCTTTCGTCGTTAAAGATGTTCTTTCTATAATATGCAAAATTAAGGCATATCAAGATATTGACAGAAGAGCAACTAAAGATCAGTTTCAGCTGAAAAGTATATGACGACACTCATTAAAATCGTATACATTGGATGAACTCCTCTTTTAGTCGTTAGGTCCTCAATTTTCGAAGTGACAAGCCAAGAACTCAAAGAACAACTAAACTTTTTTCTTTTGAATTGAGGAGAGTAGAAAAGACCATTAAATTAGTAACCTGTCAATGGGAGTGTCTATTTGATCTATTTTCTTCTCGAGTGGCTAAGCAGTTAAAAGGGCAGCCCGGTGCACTAAAGCTACCGCTATGCGCTGTGTCCGGGGAAGGGCCCCACCACAAAGGTGTATCGTACGCAGCCTTACCTTGCATTTCTGCCAGAGGCTGTTTCCAAGGATTCAGAAAATTATAGAGAAATGAAAGAAAAGTCATTATTTTCGACCAACAAGGAGTGTTAGCATCATCTGCCAGAATTAGCAATGGGGTTTTATCGTGGACCAAAGAGAGTATAGACTTCTTCAGATATGCAGTATTAAGCATAAGTATTCCCATAAACCAGTTTGTAGTAAAAACATTTACTCCTGTATTCAAATAAACATTTTAGTTCAGAACCTTGGGGTTGAAAAAAAAATTCTAAAAGCAATTTTGCAAAGAAAAGAGCCTTATTCCAATTGTTCACGTATAACGTATTAAAGCTCCATTAGAAATTGTGCTTTGTTTCAGGATATTAGAACGTACCTTGATAAAGTTATAATAACTGAAAGGGAGACTATTTGCATACAGGTTTCCCCTTTTAATGAACGGAAGCGCCTGGTACATAAGCCATACTGCACATAAAAGAAGTCCAAGCTTTTCAAATTTTACACAGCAAATGGATGAAAAATACAGTATGAATATGATCTATGAAAGTTAAAATTAGTTTTAACAAACTTGTTAGCTTACTTTCACCAGGTCCCACTCCAACGGGATACAGTAGAATGAAAGCAGTGTACCTAATGGGCAAAAAGATACTGAAAACCAAATAAATTCCTACTAACATATTCTCTCCTGAGTAACAAGATGCATTATTTCTGCAAGAGAATCAAACCTGAGGTAAGTGATCAAGTACGGTGGACTCCCAATGCAACTCAAAGCATAGTGTGAGTATCTGATAACCTGCGTTGAGGAACAGGACCGTATAATTGTTTAAGGCTTATCATCATGCAAGGTCAACTGAAGGTTCAAAAGGACGGAGTAATGCCCAAGTAGAAAATTAAAAAGTTATTGTACCTCGAACACTGATACAAGTACGACCACGAAGATGGACGCATGTGAGAATGTAATGAACCCGGGGCTTGGAGTGTGCGAGTGAAGGACTTAAAACACACCAAACGACCCTAATCTCACACTTGGAGTGTAAAGAGGAGCCTTGGAACACAACAAGGCAGCCCCTAAATAAACTTGAAGGGAGCCTAGTTCTTAAAAGGGTATTTTGGACATTTTGTATTTTATTTGTAACCTAGTATAAATAGAACACTGTAGGGCTTTTAGACTTAGATTATTCATGATGTTGTAAGTCTTAACACAAAAAAACACAAGTCCTCTCTCCTTGAGACACCAAAACCGAAATTAGGCATAGAGAGTGTGGAATCACTCTTGTTGATCTCATGGCTTGGAAACGTGATGCTTGGGAGGTGGATTCCGACCTTGTGTCTTCGTAAGAGATAGGTGAACGTTGTGTGTAGTGTTAAGGATCCAAGAGTGGAATATGCTCTTGAGTTCTTAAGATTATACCTTCATTAAGTCTATCTAACTATCCCTTTACTTTTATTGTAATCTTGTAGTAGTTTGTGTTCTTGTAACCGTTTCTATCTCTTGTTAGTAAAACCGTGTGTTGTTCCTATCTTGTTATTGTTGTCCATCTCGCCATATTGTTGCTGTTTTGGTGTATTTACACCTTCAATATCTTGTTGTTATTGTGTTTTCATTGTTGTTGTAGTGAATCCGAGAGTGGTCACCAAAGGGGTCCTCGGTTCTTCAAACTTGTGGACTGATTTGGTGTTTGTTTCGTGTTTCCCTTGTGCTTCTTGTATCATTTGGTATCAAAGCATGGCTTGATCTTGTTCCTACAAGATCAATCTTGGGCTTGCTTGATAGAAAATTAAAAAAAAAAAGTGTTAGAAAACTGAAAAATCGAAAAGAAGCAAATCTGTCCATTTTGCGTTCTTGGCCGAAATTGTGTTATTGTTGTGTCTTGGCCGAGATTTTTACTTGTTTTGTTGTTTCTAGTGTTAGTTTTCTTCATCTCTAACACTCGAGTCTAAATCTAAGTTTGAGCTTACATTGTTGATGTTGTTTTCGTGAACATAGGGCTTGGCCGAATTGTTGTTGAAACATTGTTGTGGTGGACTGTTTTGGCCTTGTGGTCTTCATCTTGTTGTTGTTCTAAACTTGTCCACGTGATATTGTTGTTCATTGGTGGCTAAGAACCATTTTGTTGAAATTGTAGTTGTCTTGCCCAAGTGTTGAAGATATTGTATTGTGAAAATTGGAAGTTAGTCGTGTGAAAATTGTGGTATTTTTGGAGATTGTTGTTGGTTGTTCTTGGTGATTGTTGATATTGTTCTTGAAGTTCTTCACAACCTTCATAGCTTGTTAATATAAAGTGAACATTAGATCTATAAAGGTGAAGGAAAAAGGGGTAAAGCTTTGTTAGTCTTGAAAGACTTACCATCACTCATCAAATAGTCAATCACATCTCAACCACTTTCCAACAACTTTCCATAAAACAAGGGTCCATGTTATAAGGAGAAGTACAAGAAAGTCAAAGTCTTGAAAACTTGAATTTGAAAAGGCTCCAAGACTTGTTTTAATTTCCCTCCTTAAAACAAATTCCACCAATTCCTAAATTGTAAATTGACCAAGACTTGAGATTGGACGACAAAAATTGTTAGAAACCGCAACCAATTACGTGTTGCCACGTCGTCATTGTTACTGTTCACGCAACAATTTTGGCTCAAATTTCAGATTTTCTTAGTTTCTTTTTATTGTTCCGTAGTTTCGTTTGATTGGTCCGAACACTAATTGACAAGCTAGTAAACTCCTACTACATTGTAATTAGTTTTGTGTCCGTTTGTTCGTGTTAACGTTCTTTGTGTGCTTTTCTCTTTTATGAATTCATTGTATCTTGTTGGTTCAAGTCTGTAAGCAAATTTTCGTTGAGTCAACTCGAACGAAAATCTATTCCGGACCAAGGTGGACTCCTCCCTCAATCACTCACGAAGTACAAGCCGGCTTTCAACACTTGTGAAACCAAGTGTGAGGTAAAAATTGAGAGTGAGAGTGTGGTGAGGCATTTTTGAGCTAACAAGTTTGTTTGTTTTGTTGTTCGTTGTTGTCTTTTCTTTTAGGTACCATGGCTACCACCAATCTCGATGCCACATTTGACCGCATCACCGACAATATTGAAAACATGAAATGGCACATTGAAAGGCTACGTCAATTGGTATCCACACTTATCCCAACAAATTCAAAACCTAAGGTCCAAACACCTTGCGGTGAGATCTTCCCGAAGGAAGTTGCCCAAACTTGTGAAGGACTTTCACACCAAGGTAAAGACGAACATACTCATGAACGTCAATGTAAAATAGCTATCTCTTACATTTTGGTACATGTGGATGATGAACATGTGACTAATAAGCCGTTGTGTGTGAGTAGTAGCTTACCTACGTATGAGTATATTGATTCCTTACCACTTGTAGATAATGTAAATGTTGTGCGAGTGGATACACTAGTTGATCCTATAGATGACCGAATCGACTCTTCTAGTAAGATCGATTAGTGTCCACCTAGTGTTGAAGCTATTATGTTGAATGAAAGTACATCGTCGTATGAAAATTGTGTTGACCAACTTGTGTGTAAAACTTGCCCACTACTTGAGAATATGTGTGATGTGATTAATGAGTCTCAAGTGAGTGAAGAATTTGAAAATGTTGGTCAAGAAAAAAGGAGTGAACCAGTGAGCCTATGTTGTTGTAAGGATTCTAATGTTTGCTTGGCTCATAGGGTTAATCGTGTGCTTGACATATCTTTGGAACTTGATAATGATTCCTTAGAGAGTGAAAGTTTCAAATCTGTCCACGGGTTAGATCATTCACTCTTTAGGTACAATGTCTTGTTTGAAGATAGTTTAAACACTCCTAATAGACCTAGTGGTGAAAATGATGGTATAGCTTGCCTTGGAAGCTATAGCATATAAGCTAACCCACTATGGTGTGACAAAATTCCTCCTAAAGATGGAAATCTCTTCTTGGAAGATGAGAGTACTCTTAAGGGTAAGGAATGTGTGGTCTTGGAAACTACTTATTCTACTTTGTGTAGCTTTTCCGAGGACACCATAGTAGAAGTAGAATTGAGTGCCACCTTTCTCTACTCTCTCTTTACTTGTGATGATATGTATGCCAATGTAAAGAGTAGGCCGTGTGGTTGTGGTAAAGACTACGGGAAATGGGTGTGTTGCTTAGACCCGTGTTTATGGCTGTTTATGGCCATTCTTCCCATTTGATCCTGGTGCCATCTTAGAGTGGGGAAGATTTACTCTCGGCTTAGGTGCGTTTCTTTTGGGTGCTTATCATAGCCAAAGCCAAGTCCTTGGTGAATTTGTCGATGGCTTCATAATGTTTAACACTAAGGACTCTTGGTTATATGTCAAATATGAACCACCTTGGCATGTTGAGATTTGTTGTTGGCCGAGACTTGAACTCAAAGGGTCTTCAGTTTCTTTTTTTGGGTGTGGGTTGTTTTGAGTGTTTTGAGTACATACCATTATTGTTTATTTTTACTAATCCTAACCCTCATGCCATGAGGAAGTGTGCTTGTTTGACTCTCTTTGATTTTGCAAGGCATGGATTCGAGGTCGAATCCTTTTTAAGGAGGGGAGGATGATACAAGTACGACCGCGAAGATGGACGCATGTGAGAATGTAATGAACCCGGGGCTTGGAGTGTGCGAGTGAAGGACTTAAAACACACCAAACGACCCTAATCTCACACTTGGAGTGTAAAGAGGAGCCTTGGAACACAACAAGGCAGCCCCTAAATAAACTTGAAGGGAGCCTAGTTCTTAAAAGGGCATTTTGGACATTTTGTATTTTATTTGTAACCTAGTATAAATAGAACACTGTAGGGCTTTTAGACTTAGATTATTCATGATGTTATAAGTCTTGAAACACAAAAAAACACAAGTCCTCTCTCCTTGAGGCACCAAAACCGAAATTAGGCATAAAGAGTGTGGAATCACTCTTGTTGATCTCATGGCTTGGAAATGTGATGCTTGGGAGGTGAATTCCGACCTTGTGTCTTCGTAAGAGATAGGTGAACGTTGTGTGTAGTGTTAAGGGTCCAAGAGTGGAATATGCTCTTGGGTTCTTAAGATTATACCTTCATTAAGTCTATCTATCTATCTCTTTACTTTTATTGTAATCTTGTAGTAGTTTGGGTTCTTGTAAGCGTTTCTATCTCTTGTTAGTAAAACCGTGTGTTGTTCCTGTCTTGTTATTGTTGTCCATCTCGCCATATTGTTGCTGTTTTGGTGTATTTACACCTTCAATATCTTGTTGTTATTGTGTTTTCATTGTTGTAGTGAATCCAAGAGTGGTCACCAAAGGGGTCCTCGGTTCTTCAAACTTGTGGACTGATTTGGTGTTTGTTTTGTGTTTCCCTTGTGCTTCTTGTATCAAACACAACATAACTGGTAAATAACAAGGCCTGAGATTAGGTTCGTAGAGCTTAGAATCACATTCTGATCTTGAAATTTTGAGGTGTCAAGTTACCTAAATCAAATTGACCTTTTTGTTGCTGCTTCATGTTCCAGTATTTGGCATTTCAGTTTCAAAAACCTAACCTAAAAGTACCTCTTATACAGTTACACTTTTTCTGAAGTTACGTATTTGTGCACAAAATCGTACTAAATTAATAAGGATAAAGTGGAGAAGTTAGCTTTGAATGACATACTATTTTGGTAACCAAATGCATATTGCAAAAGCCACTCAACCACTAAGTCACCAAACAAGTACTCTATAACTTGTAGGATAGCTTTAGGAATGAAAAAGACTACAGCTAAAAACAATGAGCCGTCATTATCTGACGTGAAGAATATTGAAGCATTATTAATTCTCTAGTCTAATGGGAGATAGAACTTATGCAGGCATGTCAAATCGCTTTGGGCTGTTGAGAGACACTCTAGGAATAGGAAAAATGGTTTCTGAATTTTCAGTTTTACTATTTTTGTGGAAGCAGACACAAAGTCATTTAACATATGGAAATAACTTATGTTTGTCGTATTAGAGCAACTTATGGAAAAGAACTCGAAGATGGTGGAAGTGACTGGTTTTAATTATCACTAGATGGTTAGTTCTGAAGCAAAAACAGATTTCCCTTGATGAAATGGAAACACAGTTGGCCATTTTGTTGGATTAAGGAGATAAACATGTGAGGACGACATAAGATAATTAGTATTACAAAGGAAATCAGAATCTTCCTGCCATGATACAAATGGTAGAATGGTAGAAATGATTTTGATCATTGCCGAGTAGGAAATTCATTTGTGGTTGAGCAAAACCTATGAGGTAAACTCCACATGTTTCATCATTCAGTTATGATATGCAGCTGATCAATTAAATGCAGAACTTCTCAATACACTTATTCCCTTCAGTAACTGAACAGATGTTTTTCAATTTTGAAATAGCATCTCAGCATTAAAAGTACAATATCAGCCAGAAACTGAACTAAGAAAATATGTCTCCGCATTATAGCAAACTGTCAATTTTATCTTTCTTGGCCTATGGGATAAAATCAAGTGTAATTTCTGTTCTTATCTGTATAGGAAAACTATTGTTACCGGAGCATGAATGAGTAAATATAGTCACTTCATGTACTTGTGTCATGCATTATTATTTGTTTTATAGAAGTTCAAGTATATGTGAAATAGCTGATCATTGCAAGGAAAGACCAGATTTCAGAAATTTGACACTAAAATGGGATTGATTATGCAGAAAATTTTGATAACTAACTCATCCAAGCTGCACAAGCATAATTATAAACTAGGTTGTCTAGATAACAAATCTTTTATTTTTTTGAACTTGGTAACTTCTAGATAACAAATCTTTTTATGGATGAAAGAAAGTTACAGGCGGATTTTGTGAAGTACATGATGGATAAGAAGTGGTAACATATTCCGATGTGAAAGAAGGAAAACATAAATGATAAATATCCCCCTTCATCTCTTCCTCTGATTGTCGATATTTCAAGGCTAAAGAAAATTATATGTCATATCACTTCTACTTCCAAGCTTATATGTGTATAACTCCTAATAAATCTAGCTCTACATACTTGGAGATGTCCATTAACCATCTCCAAGTATGTACATTTTTGTTGCCTCTTTCTTTCTCAATCACTTCTTATCACTACTACAAGGTTAGACGGACATCACATGTACCTAGTTATCAAGTAAAATTGACACATACAGTTCGTTCCACAATAGCATGTCGAAGGAACAAAATATGGAAAGTACCTCACTTCAAAGTCTATCTATCCTCTTGAAATTCATGATTTTTCGGATCATTTTTTTTTTTTGTTTTCTACTGAACTGCCAATTTTCTTGGGTAATATGTGGTCTGAGCATACTTACATCAATCATAAATACATTGGTTTTATAGTCCCCTCCATGTGCTTGCTTTTATCAAAAGTCCATCCAGGGAAAGCTTCTAAAATGTCTTTTACCACAGCACTGATTTCTTTCATTTCCAGCCATTGCTTTCAATAGGAATAAGTTTTACAGTTATTGCAAGTGGGATGAATTTCATACTAGTCTTTCCTCAAAAGATGGTTTAAATTTATATTAAGCATATGAATCGACTAAGTTAAGAAAGGGAGAAAAGGCAGGAAAAGAAAAGGGAGTAACATGTAAGGAAGGCGAAGAGCGGAGGAAAATCAACTCACCTCAGTTAAGCTCCAAGCGGAAAATGTTATGAACATCGAAGGCAATTCTTTAACCTACAAGAAGCAAAACAGACCACAAATACTTCACCGTCTAGTTATTTGTGTTCACAACTAAATAGTAATGGTACACAGACCAGAAATTAGCAAAAAGAAAGACTTACATTGCATTATTAAGCTTCTATAAATGTTGTTATTTCAACCGATTATAAGCTCCATGATGATACTATGTAAAAAGTGCATATACTCTATGTTGATCATACTCTCTAAAAATGTCACGGGATACATGTTGGATCTAGTGTCCGACATAGGAGCAAAAACATTTTCAAAGAGTCGGAGCAACATAGTATATAATATTTCAGTAGCTAATGCATAAAAGTAGGTGTGATTTGATTAGAAAGATATAAAACCTCAACAATTTGACGAACAATTGCTAGCACAAAATGAGTTCTTCCACTCCATTGCATCAGAGGAAGCACTACTCCACTAGGAACAATCCCTTAAAAAATATTCAAGAAAACAAAAAAGAAAGAAAACTGAAATCAGTATTTGAGCTAGCTAGTCAGTGTGTTGGTTTTAGGTCGAACCCAGTAACTTTGGTTCAAACTCTAAATTTATGTATGTACAATTTATTAATTTAGAATGTAGTAACTTTTACAAAAATATTAAAATCCCAAATCATAAACTTCAAATTCTAGCTACCTTTGCAATGTTGTCAAATGTAACCAATTAAAAATATATTA
This sequence comes from Capsicum annuum, assembly GCF_002878395.1. NCBI lineage: Eukaryota > Viridiplantae > Streptophyta > Magnoliopsida > Solanales > Solanaceae > Capsicum > Capsicum annuum. Next base: position 204,252,934 of record NC_061121.1, read on the forward strand.
CCTATAGCTCCATGTATAACTTCCAAGAATGCACAACATTGCAGTAAACCTTCACCATAAAGATCACAAATTTAGTCAAAACACATTAAAAAAACGGAGAGATATTTTTCTTTTTCATATATGGAATTGGAAAAATAAATTCGAACTTACAAATTAGTTCACCAGCAGAAGCATAAGCCCCAGTGACTAACTTGGTGGAAATTAAATTGCTCAGAATTCTGAAAAGAGCTGTTGTCCTACATTTGCGTGAAATAACTTATAATATTGCAACATTCTGAATATAATAATATTGAGTCAAGAGAAGAGACAGAATTTTCACTAAAAGATTTAAAATATAAAGAATTAAACACATTAAGAAATCAAGGGGCTCGACATTTACAATGTACACACAAAAAGTAATTGTAAGCATATATAAATTGCATAATTTTTTTATGAAAAAGATTTGGATGAACCCTATGATACTTGGCTCCGCCCGTATGGGTGGGAATGAAAGGGAAGAGAAATTTACCATCCAAGAAACTGAAGAAAATTATAAGAGAAGAGATAAAGAGCCTGCAACTTAGCCATTAGAGATAACTCGGTTAACTTGGCCTTTCCCATGACATGACATGTATTAAAGTCTGTCCTGGATTTTAACTTCAACAACAACCAATAGTAAAAAAAAAGTTGGCCCAGAAGAGGGACCACAAAAATCAATATGGAAACCAAACTTGAAAGGAAAAAAAAAATGTGAAACATTATACTTCTTGGACTCTTTAAAAACTATGACAGATGTGTGTCAAATCATCTAAATATAATACATTTTGGAAAAGGGTAGTGCTAAAGGACTCGAGACATTGTGACTCGATTTACACGAAAAGGGTAAAATGATGATTTTGCCCTTTGACTCCAAAACTGCCTCTTCTTTCCTCCAAAATTGCAAAACCATTTTTTATTAGACCAAACTTCTCTACTCTTTTAACTTTCCTCATTTACATTTTGTCTTCACTATTCATTCTACTTTACTCAATTAAATTCCCCTAACTATTTCATTGCACTTGATCATTAATTATTTTATCTTTTTTTATTTAATTCGGGCATAATAGATCATAATGACTCGAATAACCAATTATGAGCAACATTAAATGACGTTTTGGGGTTGGAGGACAGTGATAGTTTGCATGGTAATGAAGATTCATATGATGGCTATGTTGATGGTCCAGATCGATATTTGGACACCGACGATGAAGACCTTTAAAACCTGGCCGATGAAGAGATGAATAGGTCTCATCAATTGGTTCAAGATGAAGATTTAAGTGTATCCGACGGCGACGAACATCAGTATGGGGAGGATGGTGTTGAAGAAAAGGAAGGCCCATTGCATGATGATAGCTACACCGACGAGCAATTTACGGCAGGCGTTGTTGAAGGTATGTCTTTTCGATATGTACAAACTGCCTTCGCATTTTATAAAGAACACAGTCGTTTGACTGGTTTTGGAGTTGTTAAGAAAAGTGGAAAAAAACTGGCTGGTCAAATAAAGTATATGACATTTGGGTATGATAAGTGCCGAAAAACAACAGCTAGGAATCAAAGCAAGAAGGTTGATTGCAAAGCTAGGGTGAACTGTCATATGATGAATGATGGTTCGTGCGTAGTGACAAAGGTTGTCTGAGAGCACGATCATGAGTTGGAACTTGTACTGTCGCGTTTTTTACCCTGCTACAAGGAATTGAGCAGGACTTTGAAAAAGAGACTAGTAGCGCACAACATTGAAGGTCTAAGGCCTTCAAAAAGCATAAGACTCTTGGAGGTCAAAGCTAGAGGCCTCGAAAGAATGACGTACACTCCCAAGGACTAGCGTAATTACATTCTTCAGCAACGGAGGCTCTGAATACTTTCTAGCGATGCTGCCGCGTTACACAGATTCTTTTTGGAAATGTAGTCCAAGGATGAAATTTTTTTATTCAATAGACTCCGATAATACTTGGAGACTTCGCAATGTTGTGTGGGTGCACACACATTGTAAGGCTTCCTACCGCGACTTCAACGACGTCATATGCTTCGATACAACCTACCTCGTGAATCACTGGTGCATGTCATTTGCTTCATTCATTGAAGTTAATCACCACAACCAGTACATGTTTCTGGGATGTGCTTTGCTCACGAGTAAGGACATCGAAACATATGCTTTTGTATTCAGAACTTGGTTTACGGCCATGGGCAAAATCCCTTCAATAGTTATCCTCATTGACCAATGTGAGAGTATTAAGGAAGCCATTCATGAGGTGCTGCCAAATACCGTCCATAGGTATTACATTTGGTACATCTTTACCAAGCTACCTGTAAAGCTTAGGGAGGTGACCAATTATAAGCGTGCCAAGGCTCACTTCAAAGCGATCATCTTTGACAGCATTACAATTGCTGAATTTGGGGATAAATGGCATGCCTTTAGTGCAGAATACGACTTGGGTCGATAAATTTGGTTCCAAAGTCTCTATTCAGATAGGTCCAAATAGGGTTCTGTATTTCTCAAGCACAATTTTTGGGCTGTCATGATGTCGACGCAAAGGTGCGAGTCAATGCACGCCTTCTTTGATGGCTATATCAGCAGTCGAAACTCTCTAAAGTAGTTTGTTAAGCAATATGAGGTTGCCCTCAGGTTTAAATATGAGAAGGAAATGGAGAGCCAAGCTAGCAAAAGAAAACAGCTTGTACGACCCACCATCGCATTCAATTGGTATATGCAGATATATGGTCACTATAACCGCGCTATTTATGATCTCTTTAGGGCGTATATTGCAAGGCTACCTCACTATGACATTGAAAGGCATGTCGATTTTGATGCGGTGAAGGGATTTGAGGTATATAACTTGACAGACTATTCAATACGAAGTGATTATCACGGTGATAATTTTGTTTTCACCGTAGAGTAACATCCCGCCAATCAATTTATTAAATGCAATTGCAAGACCTTCGAAAGTGAAGGGATTGCATGCTACCACATTATGAGGACGATGACTTTTAAAAGAATGTGTTTGATTTACGATAGATATATACTTCGCCGCTAGAGGAGAGACATAGTCGGCCCACATCTGAGTAAATTCTTTCCAGGAGGGTACCCAACAATGACCGACGAGTACCGACTATACAATGAGATGAAAAAATAGTTTGACAGAAACTAAGACATCGTATTGGACTGTCCCGTTAGACGTAGGGACCTGAAGAATAGTTTAAAAGCTCCTTTCAAAGTATACTTGGACTGGGAAAATGACATGGTTGTCCCTAATATTTTTTATTTGGACTCCGATACCGATGCAACATTCGTAAGAAATTCGAGGGAAGTTTGTTTACGTGGAAGGCCCCAGATCAACAAAAACAGATCTTCATGTCAATACGCCTTTCATAGAGATGCTAAGAGATGGGTCCAGATACTATGATGTATATGACGAGGGACAAAGCAATCAAAGTAGAAGCGGCGGCGGGAGATGGGGTTGTAGAGGAAGTAGAAGAGGTGTTGTGTGTGGTAGCAGAGGAGGTAGAGGCGATGATATAAATATAAGTAATCATTCTACAGTCCATGAGTTTTTGTAGTACGATGTGTCGTTTCTTTCTTTAATCCTTATTGTATTTGACTCTATGAGTGAGGATGAGCTCAAGTTAAACTCTCTGTCTAAGTCAAGTTTCCCTTTCATTTATAGAATATGCATCCAAAAAATAAAAATAGAAGAAGAATGGGAAACCAGCCAGCACCTTCGCCCGTCCAACCAGATCCCCTGGATGATCTTATTTCCCATGCAAAATTTAGATCCGCTTTCACTACCTTGACTCATTCTATGACAGCCCATAATGAATGTCCAGCTACTGTCTAGGCCAACCCAGTGGCTAATACTGCTGCATTTAGAATTTAGGACTTCACCCGAATGAATCATCCATTATTTACAAGGTCTGAGTCAGATAAGAACCCACAGGAATTTCTTGATCAGGTGCAAAAAGCCATAAACATTATGGGGGTGACTACTAGTGAGAGTGCTGAGCTGGCTACATATTAGTTGCAGGATGTGGCTTACTCATGGTTCAAGCAGTGGAAGGAGAGAGGGTCGTAGATGCAGGGCCCATAGAATGGGAGGAGTTTGCCACTACTTTTCTGGATAGGTTCTTCCCACTAGAGTTGGAGGAAATGAAGGTTTTGGAGTTTATTAATATGAAATAGGGCAACATGAAAGTGAAAGAGTAGTCTCTCAAGTTTACTCAGTTAGCTAGATATGCCCCTCATATGGTAACAGATAGCAAATCTAAGATAAGTAAGTTTATGTTGAGTATGTCTAGCAGTATAGTCAAGGAGTGTAGGACCACAATACTGATTAAGGAGATGGATATATCCAGGCTCATGATCCATGCTCAGCAGATAGAAGAGGCTAAGACCAAGGAGAAGGAGAATAAGAGATCTAGAACAGGTAGCTTCAACTTCACTCAGCCTAAGTCAAAGGGTGGTAACCATTCTCAGTTCTAGCCAAAATCTTCAGTTCCAACTCCGTCCTCATCCAGTGCTCCATTGTCGAAATTCAGATATGCCAATAAAGATAGGGCACCACGCCCTAAACCCCAGGGTAGTGTTAGCAATACCCGAACAAATCTTTTTTGCTAAAAGTATGGCAGAAACCATCAGGGTGTCTGCAAAGCTGGCAATGACATTTGTTTCTAATGTGGCAAGCCAGGCCATAGGGTCAAAGAGTGTCCTCATATAGGTTCGCAAAGTCAGCATAATCATTCCCCAGTTTATTTCAGTCGTCCGAATCAGTAGGGTGCCACTTCTAGTGCCACCAGTGGCCACACCTAAAAAGGCTTTATGCACTCCAGTCCCGATAGGATCAGGAAAATTCTCCTGATGTAGCCACTGGTACGTTACAAGTTCATCATTTAAATGTTTATGCTTTGCTAAATCCAGGAGCTTTTTTGTCCTTTATAACTCCTTATATATCTGTTGACTTCAGTTTTAATCCCGAAATCCTTGCACAACCCTTTTCAGTCTTTACCCCAATGGGTAAATTATCATAGCCCGATGGGCATACAGAAACTATCCGCTTATGGTATCTCAGAAAGTCACTTCAGCAGACTTGGTAGAATTAAAGATGACATATTTTAATGTCATTCTCAGCATGGATTAGCTTCATTCATGCTATGCTTCAATTGATTGTAGAAATAGAATTGTCTATTTTTCGTTCCCGAATGAACTTGTCCTTGAATGGAGGGGTAGTACTTCAGCACTTAGGGTTCAGCTTGTTTCCTACATTGAAGCAAGGAAAATGATATTCAAGGAATGTGTCTACCATCTCGTTCAAGTTCAAAACTCTAATTCAGAGACCCTAAATCTTGATTCAGTATCAATAGCATGTAAATTTCCAGATGTGTTTCCCAAAGATCTTCTTAGAGTTCCTCCCAAAAGGGAAATTGACTTCGGAATAGAACTTCTTCCAGATACTCAGCCCATCTCTATTCTTCTATACAGAATGTCCATAGTAGAACTCAAAGAGTTAAAGAAAAAGTTGAAAGACCTCCTAGATAAGGGGTTCATTCCTAATGTTTCCCCATAGGGTGCACCAGTTCTATTCGTGCATAAGAAAGATATTTCTCTCAGAATGTGCATTGATTACCGTTAGTTGAGCAATGTCATGGTCAAAAATACGTATCCACTTCCCAGAATTCATGATGTGTTTGACCAACTTCAGGGTGCCAGTTACTTTTCTAAGATAGACCTCATATTAGGCTATCATCAGCTCAGAGTCAGAGAATGTGACATTCTAAAAATAGCTTTCATAACTCGGTATAGTTACTTTAAATTCCTACCCATGTTATTTGGTCTTACTAATTCTCCAGCAACTTTCATGGACTTGATGAACCACGTGTTCAAGAAGTACTAGACATGTTCATCATAGTCTTCATTGACGACATTCTTGTCTACTGCCGTAGTGAAAGTGATCATGCAGACCATCTCAGAGTAGTATTATAAACTCTTAGAACCCATCAATTGTTCGCCAAATTCAGTAAGCACAAATTTTGGCTAAGATCAGTAGCTTTTATTGATCATATAGTTTTCGGTGATGGTATTAAAGTTGATCCCCAAAAGACCAAAGAAGTAAAAAACTGGCCCAGGCCCATCTTTCCATCAGATATTAGGAGTATTTTGGGTTTGGATAGATACTACTGATGGTTTGTTAAAGGATTTTCGTCTATTGCATCTCCCATGTCCATACTGACTCAGAAAAAAGTCAAATTCCAGTGGCCAAATTCTTGTGAGAAGAGTTTTTAAGAGTTGAAGACTCAACTCACTACAGCCCCAGTTTTTACTTTACCATATGGCTCAGATGGATTTATGGTATATTGTGATACTTCCAAAGTTGGTTTGGGTGTGCTTTGATACAGAGAGGTAAGGTCATAAACTATGCCTCTAGATAGCTTAAGCCCTACGAAAAGAACTATCCCACTCAAGGTCTTGAGTTAGCAGCTATAGTGTTAGCCTTAAAGATTTAGAGGCATTATTTGTACGGAATACATGTTGATGTGTTCACATACCATAAAATCCTGCAATATGTATATTCTTAGAAAGATTTGAACTTACGTCAGAAGAGGTGGCTAGAGTTGTTAAAAGATTATGACATGAGTATTTTGTATCATTCGGGCAAGGCCACTATAGTGGCAGGTGCTCTTAGTAAGATGTCTATGAGTAGTGTTGCTCATGTAGAGGAGGGTAATAGAAAGTTAGTTCAGGAAGTTCATCAGCTTGCCCGACTAAGTGTCCGCTTAGTCAATTCAAAAGAGGGTAGTGTATGGGTACAGAATAGTTTGGAATCATCTCTGGCTTCTGAAGTAAAAGAAAAGTAAGACAGGGATCCCAGTTTAGTTAAGCTAAAAGAGTCGATCAGAGATCAGAAAGTAGAGGTTTTCTCCTAAGGGGAGATTATGTGTTGCATTATCAAGGTAGAATTTATGTGCCATGTGTGGATGGAATAAGGAAGAGGATTTTTGCAGAGGTGCATGGAGCGCATTACTCGATTCACCTAGGAGCCACTAAGATGTACCACAATTTATGGGAGGTTTATTGGTGGAGAGGAAAGAAGAGAGACATTGCAGAGTTTATAGCTAAGTACTCTATATCTCAGCAGGTTAAGATTGAGCATCAGAAGCCTAGTGAATCTATGCAAGAGTTCAGTATTCCCATGTGAAAGTAGGAGGAAGTCAACATGGATTTTGTGATAGGATTGCCCCATACTCATCGCCAGCATGATTTGATTTGGGTTATTTTGGATAGGATGACCAAATTATACTTCTTACCAGTTCATACCTCTTATTCAACCGAGGATTATGCCAAGCTCTATGTCAGAGAGTTGGTCAGGTTGCATGGAGTTCTGTTATCCATCATTTTAGATAGAGGTATGTAGTCCACCTCTCACTTTTGGAAAGCCGTCCAAAAGGGTCTTGGTACCTAAGTTCACCTTAGCATAGTATTCCAACCTCAGACAGATAGTCAGGTAGAAAGGACCATTCAGACTTTAGAAGATATGTTAAGAACGTGTGCCATTGACTTTAAGGGTAGTTAGGATGACCAATTGCCTTCGATTAAGTTCGCGTATAATAATATCTATCATTCCAGCATTCAAATGGCTCTATTTGAGGTGCTTTATGAAAGGAGATGTAGATCTCCCGTTGGTTGGTTTAAAATGGGTGAAGCCACAGTGGTAGGGCCTGACTTAGTATTTGATACCTTAGAAAAAGTTTAGTTGAGATTGGTGATTATGTGTATTTGACAATCTCTCCTATGAAGGAAGTGAAGAGATTTGGCAAGAAGGGGAGCTCAGTCCCCGATATATCGGTCCTTACCAAATTCTCAACCATTTTGGAAAGTAGCTTACGAGCTTGAGCTGCCTTCAGACTAAGCTTCAGTGCACCCAGTGTTTCATGTCTCCTTGCTAAAGAAGTGCATAGGTGACCCAACAGTTGTAGTCCCGATAGAGGGCATTGATGTCTAGAACGGCCTCTATTATGAGAAAATCCCAGTCAAAATTCTTGATTATTAGGTTCACAGACTGAGGAATAAAGAAGTTTCTCTAGTCAAAGTTCTTTGGCAGAATTAGTCTGTTGAAGGGGCTACTTGGAAAGCAAAAGAAGATATGCGGTCCAAGTATCCTTACCTCTTCTTCGCAAACTCAGACTCAGTTTAAGGTAATAGTTTTCCCTAAATTTACTCATTTTCATACTCAGATTACCTTTACAAACTCGGTATCGATTTCAGTTACATAGCATTCTCATATCATGTATATCATCATGAAATAGCTTATTCATGTGTTATGTCTTTAGAATTCAGTTATGCATGTCCAGTATGAAAACTCAGTATGTCAGTAGTCTCAGTCATATAATCATGTTTCAGTTATGCGTGAGGATGAATGTTCCCAAGGGGGAGATATTGTAAGACCCCATAGAATCCTAGCTTAACTCAGTCCTTTAGAGCATGAAAAGAGGCCCCAGACTTAGAAATTTCAGCTAAGTGTTTATACTTATCATTTTTAGCCTTCGTAATTTGGAGATCTTATTTTATGACCCTTATAACCTTAAAATATCGATCCTTGGATTGAATCAAGATCAGGTGTGTCAATAGGTCACTTTAGGTGAGTTTTGGATTTTTCAAACCTCGTTTGAAACATGTTTGGGTGACCAAAACAGTGAGTCGATGCGATCTCGATGCGTCGACCAGGATTTTTGTCACCAGCCTTCTGTGCAAATTCCAATAAGCCAACATGATATCGATGCGTCGCGTTGGCTATCGCATCGACCCTCGATACTGTGCGGCGCTCAACGCGTCCCTGGCCACGTTTTCAAACATTAAAACTCTACATCTAAAGGGGTATTTGGGTCATTTTCCAACCCTTAATCAGCCCCAAAAATACGACATTAACCTACTCTAAAGGAAAAATCCCTCATTCTCTCTCAAATTTACTCAAGAACAAACCCTAGGATATTCAAATTTCAATACCAATCTTCAAGAACACACCATCAATCTTCACGAATTTAATTACCAAGGTATGTTAGGTATTCATCCAAGGGTTTCCTTCCACCCTTGGAGTTCAAGAACCTTTTTTTTTTACAAAATAATTACTTTTATGAATTTCATGTTGAATTGATTGTATACATGATTATGATGTTATTTGGGTTTTAGATCCATAATTTATTACAAGTTTCATGTTAAGTAATTTACATGTGTGTAGGGTTATGTGGATTTATGTTAAAAGCCCTTGAATTTGTGAGTTGGAATTGTGATCATGATGCTTGCGTGTTGATTACTATTATGTGTACAAATTATGCCCCCAAGTATTTAATAAAATGCTCATGTGAGTTGAATAGTGAGATCATAACATGTTAGCATATAGACAAGTTTATACCATGCAAGTATTTGATAAAATGCCTCAATGGATGAATTGTGACAAAGTGACTAGTTATCATGCTTTGAAGATTGTGTTACGTCTTACTATTTATGCTATCGAGTTCTGGGGGTATTCTATACCCAAAATCTAGTTGTTTACTTAGAACTTCAGTAGCTACAGAATAGTCTCAATAACGTCACGGATAGTAGTACTCAGTCAGTTACAGAATGCAGTGTATCCAGTTAGTTACAGAATCCAGTATACTCAGTCAAGTAGACTAAATAGAGTATTCCTATCTTTGATATTGTTGGGTTTCCGTATAATAGTAGTACAGGAAAATAGTCAAGTAGAAAGACCCTAAATTGTAGATACGTCATTCATCTAAAAAGAACCCACTTATTTACTGCCTCGTTTTGAATTTTCTTTTAGCAACGAAATGAAAAGTATTTCTAGATCATTCTTTGTTTTCAGTATTATGAATTTTCGAAAACATTAACGTGCGTATAATGAAAAATTAAACTACAATCGAAACATACTTTCCAATAAAAAAGAAATTAAACAACCATAACATTGCAACTATAACACAACAATTTTATTAGTCATTAAGACTTGTCAAAGGAAGCCCCACAAAAACAACTAACTATTCCATGATGGGTGTAGGAGGCTAAAAACCCACTTTTTTGTTCAATAGGGAGGTGATGGGGGATGACATCCTTGTCAAAATGGCCTAAGCACGGGTTGTTGCCCTCAACAACAACTCCAAACTATCTACTTTTTCACGAAGTTGACCCTACTGGGCTAGTACCACGTCCAGCTTTGAGACAAGGCCGATGCAAAGAAAGTGTAGATCAACTAAATGGTCCTTTGTCGACTTCTCCATCTGTGCATTTTCATACATCCCAGTGATTTTTCCTTTAATTTTTGTACGAACCAAAAAAAGTTAGATGAATGAACAAGAAATGATAATAATCCAAAATAAAATTAAAAAAATTAAACATCATCACATAATGGAAAGAAGTTAAGAGTTTGTTAGGTGAACAATTAAAGTAACCTTTTCAATTCTGTTCTAATTAAAGAAGATTAAACAAAACGGAAAATATAAGCTTATGAGTTCTTGATTCTGTATAGACTAGTTTTGTACTAATGTCAATGTCATTTAAATAGGTCTTTCTCCAAGTAAATGCCATTTATGAAACGTTGCAACCATACAAAGCGGTACAACTTTTTGAAATGGTGAAAATATTTGAAGCACCCAAAAATTCTTATTTCATTTTTGTAGAACCAATTTTTGTCCTACTGGCTAAAAAACTTTTCACTTCCACTATAGTGAGTTAAAAATAGTTGTGTTTTTCCATAAATACAACTTCACTGTAGGAATTTTATTTATTTTTTTTGAAATTTAAATTACGTTTCACTTGTATCACTCATATTTTTTACATGACACTTCGATAACAAATTCAATATATATTCATATCTAAAAACTATAACTCCAATTCCAATTCCAACCGTGAATTTTTTATTCCTAGCCAAACAATCCACTAAAGTTAGGTTTGGGTTTAAATGGAGGGGGGGTACTATTTCTATTCATGAATGACTTATACGAATGGACAAAATTTTCAATCAACGGCTGATACCATCATTATTTTTCTTTGGATAGGAAACCGTGCCATTTTCCAACACTCCATTAAAGAGAGTGTCACGCAAGCCTAATAAGATAGCACAGATTGCAGCCATCCATTCGGGTCACTATTCTAAATCCTTCCAAAATCTATCCAAAATCTTTCTTAATCTTTCATATAATAAGAGCATAACTTTTGATAGAATGGTAGTAAGTAACAAGTTTACAATTAAAAATAGTTTGGTGTATACGATGTTCCTCGTAAATTAAAAATAAAATAACGCTTAGCTAAATATCTGTGATGGTTAATATCTCTACCTCTTTGAGCATTTATGCAATAATTTTAAGAATTCAAGTTCGGTGTACCGTTTGTGTATTTTTTTCTACATCAATTAGGTAATTTTTACCTGTTGTAGCAGGTTATCCATTTCTAAGGTAAAAAAATGGATGACCTGCCCCAACAGATAAAAATTACATGATGGTGTAATTTATAAATACACATTGGTGCACTAAACTTAAACTCTAAATTTTAATTTCAACTTTGAACTGCTTTTTACTTTTATCGTAGTAGCATTTTCCACCTTTATTAGAGTAACAATAAAACTATTAAAAAAATGAATTTAATTTCTTCTATTCTCTAATACTCCCGTCGTCCCATTTTACATGTCTCAAATTAACTTGGCACATTGATTATGAATAATAATTAATAAAATGGCCAGTTTATATTGAAGAAAAACTAATCAATGCAAAGGATAAAATATGAAAATAAACTGTCTCTTCGTGATTTGAGAAAAATGACAAGTAAAGTGACAAATAAAATAGGACGGATGGAATACATTTTTATGACATAAATAATTGTAGTTCAGTGACGATGTTGTCAAAAATAATTGAAATGAGTTATGTTATTGAGATGTTACGTAGGTTGCATGCTTTGATAATTGGAGTAACAAATTGTGGAATTAACTCATTTTTGATCCGCAACTATAGCTTAACAGACAAATGCGTAAGAAATTTATTTAAATTTCAACTATTTGTCGGTACTTTTCACCATAAGTATAGTGTAGAAACAATATTATTTCAAAAATATAGTGAGACTGTTTATACAAGTTGTCTGTCAACATTGTCAGGAAAAACAAAGGTTGCTATCTTGTGACTATTCTATTCTATAAATTGAGTGTTAGTATTAGGATATACCACAACATACGCATAAACTTATCAGTTTCGTACAGTATAACATAAGGTTAGAACAGATCACGCACATATTTATTTTTATATTTCCATTCTTCTTCTTAGTTTTTAATATTGTTATGATATTGTAGGTGAAAATGAGTAATCCACCCAACACACCACATGGATCTCACCCACTGCATGCCCTCCCTTAATACTGGTATGTTGCTATTAATCCACTGCAATCGTTGTACACTCAAGTTCATGAAATGCAAGTGGAGGTGGCCGCATTAACACATTGCGTGAATAGCTTTGACAACAAACAAGAGTCAATGTTTAAGCGTATTGAAGTTGCTGCTTGTAAAATTGAGAAAATGGTGCAACAAAAGCAGCTTGGTAGTTGTTCCCACCTACCCCCCACCCAAATAAAATTTAGTGTTGTCTGTGTAGTAGCTTCTCTAAACTACTGTTTCATTATGAATCAATGAAAAATACATTATTTTCATACTATTTAGGAATCATATTAACAATACATACGTTCAATGAAAATGCTAACCAATAATTATTAAAGACATTCAAATTAATTAACCAAAACGAAGAGTCATGTTCAATAATTTTCAGAGTCGTTTCAAGTTAATTCACCAAAACGAAGAGATATGTTCACTAATTATCACTAATGTTTCAAATTATTTAACAGAAGTGAAGATTCATGTTCATAATTGTTAAAGATGTTTCAAATTTAATTCAATAAAACGAAAAGTCATGTTCATTGAATGCAACTTTCAGAAGGTGACTTTGGGTTTCACTGGTATGTTGTTATATAAGACAAGCCTACTCTTTAATCTTCCTTATCATTCACAAAAGTGTTCAAGAACTTAAATAATCTTTGCAAAAAATGGACAATTCTTGCGCCAACAATCGTGCTAACGGTCATGCAAATAGCTAACTACATAACCATCGTCGACCTACGTTTCATGACTTTGTTGTTATCAGGGTTTCATATGCAAATCTTGAAGCTACAGATATTAAATGAGACGTGGAATTTCTGAGGGAAATTGTGGAGCTCTCAGTCGTGAAAATGATGAAATTCGATGGGAACTGTATTACATCAAACAGAGGTTATTTCAGCACATGGGTGAAATAGATGGCAGAGATTGAAATGACGGCTTCTGGTGATATGTCATGTTTAGTTTAGTTATCCTAATTTTGCTTCATTTTTTTTTCTGTTTAAATTTTGTTATGTTTACTGAAAGTCATTTTTTTCGTTCATCAGCAAACTATGTAACTTATTCTGTATTCTGATTACTTTTTTTAATATATAATTTTAAGTGTAATCACTTATTCTGTATTCTGTTTCTTCAATTTCATGTAAACAATCAGCTTCATACATTATTAGAGTAATCACTACCTCTACTATAAATCGAAAGTCTTAATCATATTTCCCAGATTTAGTAGTGGGGAGATTTTTAGTTATCCCCATTGTTGATTTTATTTTAACATTTTAAATCGTTATATCTTACAATCAATTAGCAAACATATAATAAAATTATATTAAAATATTAACTTAATTTATACTCAAAATTCAAACATCATCAAATAAATTGAGATGGAAAATGATACATCTTTTAATTAGTGGAGTGTGATTCTAATTCCTTGTAGAAAACTAATGTTAGTAGATTTTTTTAAGACAAACATTAGTGCAATAATTATTTTTTTATTGAAATGATAAGCTTAGGCGAGAGCAAACGAGAACAAGGGAAACAACAAGTACTAAGAGTAAGGATTGGATAGAGAAAAAGAGCAAGTAATCACAGAAGTTACTTTAAGAGAACAATGCAATAATTGTCTATTACCTTTTAAACTTACGGCTTGTGTAAAATAAAATTTACACTGACAGTGGATGTAAGTTAAACTCAAAAATTTTTATGACTTTACACAATAAATAACGAATAAATAATAATAATTATCAGACTTTCAAATTACTTAACCCTAATGAAAGTCATGTTCAATAATTACCACAGACGATTCAATTATTTCTCAAAAATAAAGAGTCGCGTTCACTATTTGTCTAAGACATTTTAGATTATTTCTAAAAAATGAAGAATCACGTTTAATGGATGTAACTTTCAGATGGTGTCCTTTGGGTTTCATAGGTTTAATGCTATATAACACAACTCTAACACTTTAATCTTCTTCATCATTCAATAAAACTTTTCAAGAACTTAAATAATCTTTGAAAATAATGGACAATTTTGGTACCAATAATTTTGATAACGGTCACCCAATTGGTCATGCAAATGGCCAACCAAATAACCTTCATCTAGTCTAGGTCCGTGACTTTGCAGCCAATCTTATAAGAGACATGGAACTTCTGAGGGGAATTGTGGATGTTCTCAAACTAGAAAATGATGAACTTCGATGGAAACTGCGTAACATGAGGCAGAAATTATTTTGGGACATGGGTGAAATCGACGACGGGAATAGTTAAGACGGCTTGTGGTGAATTTTTATATTTCATTTAGTTATCCTAGTTTTGTTTCGTCTATTTTTTTTATTTGTTTGTTTAAATTTTGTTAGGGTCATGGAATATGTATTTTATAAGATTGAATATTGCTAGTAGAAAATTCTCCCATTGTTATGGTACTTTATTCTAATCAACATACTTTTGATTCAAATAATTTGGTTAGAACAAATCACAGTGAACATATCGGGACAAAAATAATCCAATTCACATTGGACAATGGTTCAATAAAGCAAAATTACATCCGTAACAGTCGATGCTGATAAAAATAACCTTATCACTTACCAACCATTATTCATTAAGAAGGGGATGATGACGGAGGAGTAAGGCATTCATTAGTATCGCAGCCCATGCGACTGAGTAAACCCCTTAGCATTTTATCCAAAGTTTGAATTTGGTCAGACAATATCGATAATTTTTTATCAAATTCTTCACCATCTGGAAGACTTTCAATTCTTTTCTTTAAAGATTCAAATCGAAAATCTATCTGTTCAATCTTTATTTTAAGTCTGTGCAAACAAAAATTAAACAGAAAATGTCGTTATTTTAATATAATGAAGAATAAAACAAGAAACCTATAAACAGAATTATGCCTACTCGTACCTTTTTCAAGTTAACACTATCAGAATATGACTTATAACTATCCACTGCGATACAGCTTAAGCAACGATGCCTTTATACAGTAGTAATAAGTTAATCCTTTTTAGTTGATCAATAAAAATTTTAAAAGTTTGTGGTTTTTCCTCCAAGTTTTAACTGTCAAAGTTTCACTATAATTACAAAAACTTTGGAGAGTTTTCCGCTCTTGACCAAAATTTAAAATCATTCACATTTGGAGATAGTAAAATTTTCAATTCATCATCAAAAAATTAAACACTTTGCTGCGACCTTTTTGCCCTTAATGAATCAGTCACACTTTGACATCTTTTTACATTTATTGATTTTGTGTGAATTGGTTATTTGGAATGCTTAATATTATAGAGTACCTTTTAATTAATTAATATCGAATAGTAATAGATTTACTTTTAGAGTGCTAACTGATTTACCTGCAATAGATTAACCGAGCAAACTCTTGAAATTGTAGACCGACTCCATAGTTGATTACTAAAAATAAGTTGGCATAATCGTTAAAGAGTTTTGGAGAAAATAATTTTTTTTTTCATTTTTAGAACATACCCGTTACAAATTTCCAAAAAAACAACGCAAAAACCATAGCATACAACAAATTTTTAAGGGTATTCTCTTTTTCTTCAGCGAAAATCCACTTTTATTTTATTTTATCCCTTTCCTGTTCGATTTCTTTTAGAAATATTTCTAAGTGATCTCTTCGCCCTTCGGCTTCAAACAACAGTGACGTCAGAAGCTACCTATTTTCTTCGGATTCACGAAGCTTTTGGAAGACTTCAAACTTGACAAGTCCTTACAAATTGCACATGGAAGGGCTGCTCGTCGGTGCATCCTCTTTATGCCATTTGAAAAAAGAGCAACCGTCATTATACTATAACAGATTACAAGAATTAGATTGCATTTTAACAAAATAAAATAATTATAAAACGATAAATAAAACCACCAACCTGCTCAATCGTACAGTTAAAGAGCAGTCGACCTAGATTTGAATCAGTGCGTGACTTCCTCAAGACAGCTGGATTACCGCAATAACATAAAAAATAAGGCTTGTTGGTTGCATTGGATATTTGAGAGGCCCGAGACATTGTAAATGACTACAAACTAAATAAGAAAACACGGAGTTAAAAATCACTAAAAAAAACTAAAAAAAAAAAAGACGCAACTTAGCTGCATGGATTTTTTTCGGTAATAAAAACCAACTTCAAAATTTTGGAACAATCGATAGGCAAAGTTGACAGCCTGATTGCACTAATGAATCCCCTCAGTACACAATCAACACTCCACCCCATATCATGAGTGATCAAAAAAGTAATACTAGTAAAGTAGATGTGCAGGATTTCATAGCTCCTTTTTTATGCAAGATCATTAATTTGATGTGAATATTGAGTGAAGCATGTCATATCTCGCACCATTGCTAGATCATAAGTCTTAAACCAACCAATAATTCGGCCAGTCTAAAATTATGTGTTTTTTCAATTTTCATTTTTTAGAACGTTCAATCAAATCAATAATTAAAATGTTCAGCTATACCCATCATATATATTTTCTAGGTTGAGTTTTAACATACATAAATTTTCAAGTTGGTTTTATTACATTTAACATTGCAGTAGGTATTAAAAAGATGAAAAATTTACCATCAAAAACGGACAATCACTGACTGGTTGTCCACTATCCGATTTGATTGCTCTCAATAAATACATTTAATAATGTGAACGATTTGACCCCTGATTAGCCTAGCCTTGCCTAGCCTACCTACGTGTGGAAAAAGTGACCGTTTATAACATGAAAGCCACATCGCCTTAGTTGACTATGCACGACACAAACACAAATTGGAGATTAACGATGGTCATTGCAAAAGTGTCAGCATTATGGATTCTAGTTCGATTACCTTACCATTTCCTTTTCGTTACAAATCAATCTTTAATCCTAATGCAACTTGCATATTGTTATGCATTAATTTAATAAAGCAATTGCATAAAATATTGACAAATTTAGAATCGACGCAGTTTATTATTACGTACATTTATTCAGCAATCCCTTGTCAGGAGTTAATTTACTAAAGTTATATCATAAAATTTTAACAAATTAAGAATCGAGCCAGTTCATTATTTCGTAAATTCATTCGAGAATCCATTGGAACGAGTTAATTTAATAAAGTAATTGCATATAATGTTGACAAATTGAGAATTGACCTAGTTCATTATTTCGTACATTCATTCGACAATCCATTGTCATGAGTTAATTTAATGAATTTATTGCATATAATGTTGACAAATTGAGAATCGATAGAATTCATTATTACGTACATTAATTCAATAATCCCTTGTTCCGGGTTAATTTAATAAAGTTATTTCATATAATGTTAACAAATTGGGAATTGACACAGTTCATTATTTTGTACATTTATTCGATAATCTCTTGTTACTAGTCAATTTAATAAAGTCTTATTGATATAATGTCGACAAATTGAGAATCGACGCAGTTCATTATAACGTACATTAATTCAACAATCTCTTGTTGCAAGTTAATTTAATAAAGTAATTGCCTATAATCTTGAAAAATTGAGAATCGGCGGAATTCATTATTAAGTACATTAATTCAACAATCCTTTTTTACGAGGTAATTTAATGAAGTTATTTCATATAATGTTGACAAATTGAGAATCGACGCAATTCTTTATTACTTACATTTATTCAACAATCTCTTGTTACGAGTTAATTTAATAAAGTAATTGCATATAATGTTGACAAATTGAGAAACAACGCAATTCATTATAACATGCATTATTCAACAATCCCTTGTTGTGAGTTAATTTAATAAAGTTATTTCATATAATGTTGATAAATTAAAAATCGACGCAGTTCATTATAACGTACATTCATTCGACAATCCACTGTCACGAGTTAATTTAATAAATTTATTGCATATAATGTTAATAAATTGAGAATCGATACAATTCATTATTACGTACATTCATTTAACAATCCATTGTTGTGAGTTAATTTAATAAAGTAATTGCATATAATGTTGACAAATTGAGAATCAAAGGAATTCATTATTACGTACATTAATTCAACAATCCCTTGTTACGAGTTAATTTAACAAAGTTATTTCATATAATATTGACAAATTGAGAATTGACATAGTTCATTATTTCAAACATTCATCCGACAATCCCTTGTTACTAGTTAATTTAATAAAGTCTTATTGATATAATATCAAGAAATTGAGAATCGACACAGTTCATTATAACATACATTAATTCAATAATCTCTTGTTGCGAGTTAATTTAATAAAGTTATTTCATATAATATTGACAAATTGAGAATTCACAGAATTCATTATTACGTACATTAATTCAACAATCCCTTTTTATAGGGTAATTTCATAAAGTTACTTCATTTAATGTTGACAAATTGAGAATCGACACAATTCGTTATAAATTACACTCATTAAATAATCCTTTGTTATGAGTTAATTTAATAAAGTAATTGCATATAATGTCGACAAATTAAAAATCGACGCAGTTCATTATAATGTACATTAATTCAATAATCTCTTGTTGCGAGTTAATTTAATAAAGTTATTTCATATAATGTTGACAAATTGAGAATCGACGCAATTCATTATAACGTACATTCATTCGACAATCCATTACTACGAGTTAATTTAGTGAAGTTAGTGAATATAATGTTGACAAATTGATAATCGACGCAATTAATTATTACGTACAATCATTTAACAATCCCTTGTTGTGAGTTAATTTAATAAAGTAATTGCATATAATCTTGAAAAATTGAGAATCGACGGAATTCATTATTAAGTACATTAATTCAACAATCCTTTTTTACGAGGTGATTTAATAAAGTTATTTCATATAATGTTGACAAATTAAGAATCGACGCGGTTCATTATTTCGTACATTCATTCGACAATCCATTGTCATGAGTTAATTGAATGAAGTTATTGCATATAATGTTGACAAATTGAGAATCAACACAATTGATATTACGTACATTCATTTAACAATCTCTTGTTGCGAGTTATTTTAATAAAGTAATTGCATATAATGTTGACAAATTGAGAATCGACAGAATTTATTATTACGTACATTAATTCAACAATCCCTTGTTACATGGTAATTTAATAAAGTTATTTCATATAATGTTCACAAATTGAGAATCGACACAATTCGTTATTATGTACATTCATTCAACAATTCCTTGTTACGAGTTAATTTAATAAAGTAATTGCATATAATGTTGACAAATTGAGAATCGACGCAATTCATTATTATGTACATTAATTCAACAATCCCTTGTTACAAGTTAATTTAATAAAGTTATTTCATAGAATGTTGATAAATTGAGAATCGACGTAGTTTATTATTTTGTAGATTTATTTGACAATCCCTTGTTACGAGTTAATTTAATAAAATAATTACATATAATATTGACAAATTAAGAATCGACACAATTCATTATTACATACATTAATTCAACAATCTCTTGTTGCGAGTTAATGTAATAAAGTTATTTATATAATGTTGACAAATTGAAAATCGACGCAATTCAGTATTTCGTACGTTCATTCGACAATCCCTTGTTACGAGTAATTTAATAATGTAATTGCATATATTGTTAACAAATTGAGAATCAATGCAATTTATAATGACATACATTAATTCAACAATCCCTTGTGACGAGGTAATTTAATAAATTTATTTCATATAATGTTGACAAATTAAGAATCGACGCAATTCATTATAATGTACATTAATTTGACAATCCATTGTCACAAGTTAATTTAATAAAGTAATTGCATATAATGTTGATAAATTGAGAATCGATGCATTTCATTATTACGTACATTAATTCAACAATCTCTTGTCAGAGTTAATTTAATGAAGTTATTGCATATAGTGTTGACAAATTAAGAATCGACGCAGTTCATTATTTCATACATTCATTCGACAATCCATTGTCATGAGTTCATTTAATTAATTTATTGCATATAATGTTGATAAATTGAGAATTGACACAATTCATTATTACTTACATTCATTCAACAATCTCTTGTTACTAGTCAATTTAATAAAGTCTTATTGATATAATGTCGATAAATTGAGAATCGATGCAATTCACTATTACGTACATTCATTCAACAATCCCTTGTTACTAGTCATTTTAATAAAGACTTATTGATATAATGTCTACAAATTGAGAATCGAGGCAGTTCATTATTACGTACATTCATTCAACAATCCCTTATTACTAGTCAATTTAATAAAGTCTTATTGATATAATATCGACAAATTGAGAATTGACGCAGTTCATTATTACGTACATTCATTCAACAATTCCTTGTTACTAGTCAATTTAATAAAGTCTTATTGATATAATATTGACAAATTAAAATTGATCGCAATTCATGACGTACATTCATTCAACAATCACATGTCATGAGTTAATTTAGTAAAGTTATTTGAAATAATATTGACAAAGTACTAATAGACGTAATTCATGACGTAGATTCATTCAACGATCCTTTGTCACGTAAATTTGATACATTCATTCTAAAATTTCATGTCACATAATTGGTCAAACGGACGCGCTCGGTGATGATTAGATTATTATGCCGCATGCATTGTGTTGAAAGCTCTGGTAGCAAATACGGTTAAATAGCTTGTCCATACTCCTTAGGTCGGGTGTTCGATACTCCCCGACGCATGTTGTTTTGATTTTTTTTTGTATGAAAAATAATGTCGATCCTTGCAACTATAATTTCCTAGGTCACCTCTAGAATACAAACCACAACTATAATTTTCTAGGTCACCTCTAGAATGCAAACTATCACAATCTAGGTCATCTCAACCATTCTCTTTCCCTTTCCTGTATTACAATCAACAATCTCTTCCACAATACACAACAAACACTCAACCGAAACCCTGTTACGATCAATAATCTCCTCCACAATACACAACAAGCACTCAACTAAAACCTTGTTCTCTTGCCCCTACCCTCAAAGAAAATGACAACTTTCATTCAAGTGCGCGGCAATCCTACTGATTACCGGCCAGAATTTAGTATTACATTGACCAGATCATACATGAATCTTGACGGAGTGGTAATTTTTAATTATCTCCTCAAAGAGGATTTTATGTTTCTTTATTGTTTTAATTTAATTTTTGTTCTCTTTCAAATTTGAGTAGTTCATCTATCTTTTTCCCTCTTTTTAGTGGATACTACAAGAGGTTAGTCAATACTTTCCCAGTGACCCGACGGCATTAACCATTCTTCATTGTGGTACTAAAAAGGCGTATAAGGCTAAGGTCGCCTGCTGCGGGTATCAGAACAGGCGGAGGATATATGACGGGTGGAGCTATTTCATTCGTGATGCGGGTTTTTGGATAGGAGACATTTTGGACATCACGATCTCCTACAGTGTTTCCAAACATGTCTTTTTAGCGTTCAACACATAATCGATGTGTGAAGTAGTTTTCAAGGTATACAACTTTTAAATTTGTGAAGATATCCGTAGTTTGGTGCTTGGATTATGCATTGGTTTGAATGTCTTTTTTTATTGAATTCATATATCGACTCTTTATTTTATTTTGAAAAAATTTAATTTGAGTGATGATCGAAGTGAAATTGATGAATTACTTAGTTGAAGAGCTGCGATTAAATCGCAAATCAAATTATTACGAACTAAAAATCGATAACCAATATACATAAGATGCATTTTTTATTCATGTTAGTTACTTAGCTATTTCTTATCAGTTAAATCGAAAATCAAATTGTTAGGGACTAATAATCGATAACCAATATAACTACAAAAATTAGAAGTTATTATCTTCTTATAGAGGAGACAACAACAACCAAGAAATATTAGATGTATAACTACATACAAATATATTGCTTTAATCAACAAAGAAATATAACTAAATCGGTCAAAATACACCATCTTATCAAACTAATGAACCATTACACATTGCAACATCACTTTTCAATTCAACAACACAAAACGTAAATGAACATCATCACATTACATATCAAACTAATGCACAAAATTAGCTTTAACATCATTTTGCCTTTCAACTTGTTTTGTTGTTTGTTGGTCTTCTTCAACAAACCCAAGATCACAATATTGGCTTGATGTGGAAATTCTGGATCATACCAATCAAAAAAGTTACAACTAGCTCGAAATAGAGATTACAGTTCACAAAAAAGAAAGTTATAAAATTAACTTGTTACAAAACATTAATTTAAAAAGAAGATAGAATATTAAAATTATGTACACCATAATACATACAACCGAAGAATCTATGACCAGGATTGTCACCCGATCATAAAATTCTCACAATAGGAGGAGACCCATATGCACAAACAAGTTTTCTATTATAATTCATGGAGTTAGAAATAAGTAGATAAAGTAGAACCAGTAAAACGATATATTTTTTAATTGGAAGTGATGAAGGAAGAGGGATAATAAATAGAAAGAGTGATAGTTGAACTCTATGAATTTTCATAAATTTGATGGGACGGGGGCAGGTGAGTTATTTATATAGTTTGTAATAAATTATTACGTTTTGCATAAAGTAATGTAATTCGTAATCCGTAAATTATTACAAACTATATGATTTGACATAAAGAGTGAATTCAACAATGTTTAATATAACGTTGAAAATTGATAGTCAATGCAACTCATCACGTACACTCATTCAACAATCACGTGTCGAGAGAGAATATAGTAAATTTTCATATAATGTTGACAAATTGAGAGTCGACGCAATTCATGACGTACATTCATTCCACAATCCCTCATCAAGATTTAATTTAGTAATTGCATTTGATATAAGTATGGCAAATTGAGAATTGTCATACTTCATAACTTACATTCATTCAAAAAATTCATGTCACGAGTGAATTTAACAATGTTTGATATAACGTTGAAAATTTAATATTCAATGCAACTCATCATGTACATTCATTAAAAAATCACGTGTTGCGAGAAAATATAGTAAATTTTCATATAATGTTGTCAAATTGAGAGTCGACGCAATTCATGACGTTCATTCATTCCACAATCCCTCGTTAAGAGTTAATTTAATAATAGCATTTGATATAATTATGATAAATTGAGAATTGTCGTGCTTCATGACGTACATTCATTCAACAATCTCATGTCACGAGTGAATTCAACAACATTTGATATAACGCTGAAAAATTGATAGTCAACACAACTCACCATGTATATTTATTCAACAATCACGTGTCGCGAAAGAATATAATAAATTTTCATATAATATTGATAAATTGAGACTCGACGCAATTCATGACGTACATTCATTCCACAATCCCTCGTCAAGAGTTAATTTAATAATAGCATTTGATATAATTATGACAAATTGAGAATTGTCGTGCTTCATGACGTACATTCATTCAACAATCCCATGTCAAGAGTGAATTCAACAATGTTTGATATAACATTGAAAAATTGATAGTCAACGCAACTCACCACGTACATTCATTCAACAATTACGTGCCGATGTTGACAAATTGAGAGTCGGTGCAATTCATGACGTACATACATTCCACAATACCTCATCAAGAGTTAATTTAATAATAACATTTGATATAAGTATGACAAATTGAGAGTTATCTTTCTTCATGACATACATTCATTCAACAATCCCATGTCACGAGTGAATTCAACAACTTTGATATAATGTTAAAAAATTAATAGTCAATGCAACTCACCACGTACATTCATTCAACAATCACATATCGTGAGAGAATATAGTAAATTTTCATATAATATTGACAAATTGAGACTTGACAAAATTCTTGATGTATATTCATTCCACAATCCCTCGTTAAAAGTTAATTTAGTAATTGTATTTGATATAATGTTTATCCTTGATCAAACGTATAAGTTCTGTGATGGATTGATTATTATGTCGCATGCATTATTTTGAAAGCTTTTGTAGCATATATGGTCAATCATCCTGTTAATACTCCTTAGGTCACGTGTTCGATTCTCCTTGATCCATTCTTTTTTTATTATTTTCCATATGAGCAATAAATATTGCGGACCCTAAATGCTGACCAACTACTAAGGTCACCTCTTCCAATACAAACCCTTCCCATTCCTCTTCTTTTTAAAAGATACCACAGTGCATGCCTCATCTGTACAACTATATACAACCAACTACTACATTCCTTCATAAATCTCTAAAAAGAATATCGTCGTTCATCCCCGTTCAAATGCAGATAGGCCCCAATCATCAGTTTCGAGTTAATCTATGCCGCTCCTACTTTGAGCAAGACTTTCTGGTAGATTTATTTATTATTTTTTTAAAATAGTTGTTTCTATTTGTCTTCGTTTAATGCATTCATTATTTTTTTGGATTGTAGTGGCTACCACTATGCGTCAACGACTACTTCCCCCTAAATTCAATGCCGGTTAGGATCTTTCATTGTGAAACTGAGGTGTATCTAGCTCAGGTTGGTGCTTCTGGCATCAACAACTATCGTAGGATCAACAACAAATGGAGAGAATTTATCAGGGCTACGAATTTTAGGGAAGGAGATGTGTTACATATGTTACTCTTACGCAGTTGTGAAAACTATGTTAAACTTACTGTTCTTAAAGAGGACCCAAACCTACAATTTCTTATTGCACTCACAGAACCTTTTTCGTATTTGATCAGGCATTACTAATACCTTGTTGTTTTGGTTTGTTCTTATAAATATATTCAGTAGTTTGTGTTCAACGAATTTATTCATCGTTATTTATCTTGTTGTTTCCTCATTATTATCTTATAAATTTTTAAGAGTAACCAAAATCATTAATCAATTTTCTGTTAGTTTTATTTTCGAGAGCCGACCAATTAAGCAAAACAGATGAAACAAAATCGTTTTTCGTGAAATAAATAGTAGCAAATGCATTGGTTAAAAAAATTTGTTGGTAAGTGGACCATTAATTAGTGGTTGGGTATGCTTTAAATTAAAATAAAATTCTTAGAGGCACAAAGCATCTAAAAATAAGTTGCAATACAACTAAAAAACTTCAAAATATTTTAGGTTGCAATAAAAACAGTCAAATTAATAGACCATAGTATTTTGATTCGGAAATGACATTTGAGTTTTGGGTTATGTTATGACGCGTTATTTAAAATTCCACCTAGTCATAGATCAACGAAATATTTATGGTCACACAAGTTCTACGTACTACATTAAAATCACATTGCGGAATATTTAGAAACAACAGTTCGTAATATGGCAAATAATATTCACATTGTACACCTACTTAGGATTGAAAATAATTTCTTAATTGTGACAATAATAAATTGTATTTACTTAAAACAATCTTCGTGTTTTCTATGTTCATGAAAAAATCAAAATGTATTCAATTACAAAGAAATATTGAATCAACAATTACGGCTACACAAAACATACATTGAGTTAAAATTATGACTATACTTCAATCAAACTTTCTCACTATTGTTGATTCAATTAAAACTGATTTGATCAACATTGTCATTCTCTTCGCATCAATTAATTCGGTTCACTGTTGTCGTGTCATGTTCATAAAAGTATGAACAAAATATATTACATCAACAACTATCAACTATAAGTCATTCCGTTGAATTCACTATTCTCGACGATTTAGATAATCAATTGAATATTCAATCATGCCATTTCTTATTACAGATATGGAATCTACATGTAAAAATTTAAATTATTAAAATGAGATCCTTAATTTGTGTGTTAATTTAAATAAATAATTAGGTTCCTTAATGATATACCAAAATAGAGCATCAATAAAAATATAATGTATGCCAACTAGGACTAAATGCTATTGCAGCAACTTGGTCAAACATCAACTTTAGATTTCATAGGTCCCGAGTTCGAAACCGTACTTTTCCGCTTTTTTTTAATTATTATTTTGAAGGCGGCTCCCCAATGTGTTTGGGAATTCAAAAACTGTTTCAACTAGATAAAATTTTGACTTTACTTATTTAGAGGGAAGCTGAAAATATCTCACCACTCACCTCCACAATACACCACAGAATATCAACCAAAATCCTATTCACCTCCCCCCACCGTCAGATAAAATGACAAGGTTCAGACCAGTGCATCTCAACCCTAATGAACATAGGCCAGAATTTATTATTAGGTTGGACGTAACAGACATGACATATGACGAAATGGTAATTTCTAATTTTTTTATTCATTAAGGATTCTATGTTTCTTTATTTGTTTCATTTAACTTTTGTTCTCTTTCAAATTTGAGTAAGTCATCTGTCCTTTCCCCCCTTTTTAGTTGATACTAGAAGAGATATGTACATACTTCTCCATCGGTCCAGCGCTAGTAACCATTCGTCATTGTGGTAATAGAAAGACGTATACGGCTAAAGTGTTCTGCTGCCATCCGAACGGTCAGAGGATATATGACGGCAAGAACTTTTTCATCTTTGTTGCGGGTATCTAAGTAGACGACATTTTGGTCATCGAGATTGCCAACAGTAACGTCATATCTGTTTTCTTAAATATTAAACATGTAATCCCCTGTGTGAAGAAGTTTTCAGGTTATGGAATGGTTTGAATGTCTTTTATTATTATTATTATTATTATTATTATTATTATTATTATTATTATTATTATTATTATTAAACTCATAACTTTACTCTTTAGTTTCTATTTTCAATTTCCATTACTAACTTTTAATTTTTCTTTACTTTCACTGCATTAACAAAACTATCATAACTACTTCTTTGGGTTTCGTATTTCTTTCTCTTTATGTGTATTTTTTCGCTATTGATTGTCTAAAAGTTGTAAAATAAGTCATCTTAATTTACCAACCAAATCTTTCTGCTAGATTTTGGACGAGAAAGGTAAGAAAAATCCTGTAGACAGATTTGGTTGATTATGGATGGGACTTAGCAAAGGCAAACAGTAGAGAAAATCCTTGTCAATGACAGTATGTAGTATAACCATTATGACTGACTTTAACACTGTTCAAGACTTTTGGTAGAACCTAGGTGAAGTTACCAATATCAAGACCTAGTAAGTGGATCGGCTTGTAGGTTGCTAAAAGGGCTAAACAAATAATTTATTTCTTATTTAATTTTCCAACAAAAAAACTAGCCTATTTAAATACGTATCCTTTTTTCTATGCAATTTTGTTCATATTTCATCTTATCATATAGAGTTTCCTGAACAACTTTTCAAACGCCTCTTTTATACATAAAACAATATGTCTTCCTCAAATAATGGAAATAGTCGTATAGTTTGAAGAAGAAGGCGTTATCACACTATTTGGGAGATTAAGCTGCTAAAAGATGAGGTGAGGGACCTTAATAAGTGTATGTAACAACTTAAGCAAGAACTGTGGGAGTTAAGGCATCGTTTTCACACCTATATACGAGAGGTTAACAACAAGAAGATTGAAGAAGGTGGTATGGTTGCTGAGGGTGTTGATCCAATTGCTTAGGTTGTTTTTTATTTATTTTCATTTTTGGTCTTTTTAATTAAAGTTTCTTTTTTTTCGTTGTATGTTTGTTCTTCCAGTTGCAGTTAACAAATGAATATCTTCTTTTCATATTACACTTGCCTTAACTTTATGCAAACAACGGAACACACAAGTTAATTGAAGGACTAGTGATTCATACAAATTATCAAATATTTTAGATACAAATCATAGATTATGCGTTGAACACATTTAATATTGATTATATTTACTTGAAGAAAATTATACAAAAAAAAAAGACTTTTATCCGAATCTCATACAACTTCATTTTTTATTTTCACTATTCGGTTATATGAAGAGTTGTCCAGGTTCATCTATTTTTAAGTACAACTTTGGACTGAACAAGGTAATATTTTGGTGAAGCCAATTACTCTTCATCAAACTCATTACAAAAATAAATGTTTTTCTATACTTGCATAATGAACTGCAACTAACAAATAATATACGTCCAACATAAACTCACTCCAAAAAGAGCACTGAAATAAAAGACTATGAACATTCTGTTTGACGGTTCAATTGAATCCATTAATGTCCAAATCTTTAGCTCTAAATGTCCTACTGTCCAAGCATAATTTGGATAAAGTATTAAACTTGATCGTACGTTAGATGGCTTAACAAATACATTGTCAATAGATTCTCACCTAATGGTCTTCCTAAATTGAACTATGGTATAAAAATTAGCTTTAAATTATACTTGAACATGGGAGGAGAAAATTCAAAATGGAGCAAATCCGTGCTAATTAACTATTTACTTAATATAAGTGCTAATTCATATAGCATGATATGTGTTAAATAAAAGCACTAATTATCCATGCTAGCATTCACTAAAATAATAACATAATGTATTGTAGAGAGCATGCACAATTTTAATTTTTACATTGTGATAAATTTAACAAAACCACAAACTTTTACTAACTTTACAATACGTTTACGCATGTCCATGCTTCCATTCACTAAGTGAAAATAATAAATAAAAGTATTCGACAAAGTTTGATGGGTGGAGCAATGTCAATACGCATCACACAACAAGATTGATTGCAACAATTTCAAAAGTTAACACTAAAAATATTACACTATTATTTTGTACCTAATAGTCAATATTGTTAAAAATGAATGAAAATTAATGAATTGCTCATCAGTGTATTAAATTAATGAAACCGACAGGTGTTATTTGTGGCATAATCATAACTTGTACCTTTACACTTCAACAAACTTTTTTTTCTAAGTAGATTTTTTTTCATATTAACAAAAACTTCACCCCAATCCTAATTTGTATTTAAGTCCTAAGAAATGACCCATGAAAAATTTACATATGCACATCACATTGGACCTAAAATGAGGATAATTTTAACAATCTACTTAGTTGGATTGGGCCCAAATTAAAGGGTCTCAAAATCGGGTTGCAATAAATGGGCCCAAAGAATAGTTCCCAAATTAGGTCTCAAACCCTAATAAACTATACAAAAACAAAACAAAATCGGATAAGGGAAATAAATGAGGAAGATAAAAGGTCAAGTGGAAAAAGATAGTGGGGGACAAGAAAAGACTGGTGTGGGGAATGGTTTTTAAACAAAACCGGGTGGTTTTGAATTGGGGAGGGTAATTTGGTAGGAAAAAAATGTGAAATGACATTATCACCCTCTCTTATCCTTTTAATTACAATAAAATCAGCCAAAAAGTTAAAATCGAGTCCTTCGAGACAATACTCCTTGAGTCAAATATAATTTCTGTTTGGAAAAATTGGGCGCAGATATATCATCCTTATTAGGAAAAATTACATAGCATACTTAAGGGTCGTTTGGTGTAAGGGATAAGAAAAGATAATTCCGGGATAAGTTTTTAGTACTTCTTTATCCCTTGTTTGGTTACAAAAATGTGGTATAACTTATTCCATGATTAATAGTTAGTACCGAGCTAAGTTATCCCTACCTTGGGTGGTATAGTAATATCGGAATAACTTATACCGAAATAAAATATATAAATTATCAAAAATACTCTCCTTAAACCCTCTTTATACATCACTTTTCCACATCCATATATATTTTCATAATTTGCAATACCATTTTCTTCACTACTCGTTATTTTTTTGATAATATATTTTTCTATTAAAAAATTACATAATAAATATAATTTTTATTTATGAATATGTTATGAGATGAATTTGTTTTCCTAATGCTTATGTTTATTTATAATTTATTTTTTCTTATAAAAATATTGACTCCACTACTTAATTATATATTTTTAATTAAATAATTTTTTTCTCTTAAAAAATTAAATTTTATAGATCAACTAAATTAAATAACTTTAATATTTTATAATATAAGAGTGATATGTACTTAAATGAAGTGACAAAAACAATAAAATCTCTTTTACTAGAATAAATTTAAGATGAAAGTTTTATTTTTGAAAACACACGATTCAATTATGAGAATTCACACACAAAAATCTTTAAGGTAAATAAGATGAAGTTTTATTTTTAAGAATGAACAAATAAAGTTTGCAAGGAAAAATAAATAAAATAAAATAAAATAAAATAAGGTGAAGGATTTTTTGTAAACAAACAACTTCTTCTTAGAAATTATACCATTCATACTATTTTGAATATGACAAACCAAACTTTCAATAATAAATAATCTCAGCATAACTAATCTCAGCATAACTAATCCCAGCATAACTTATCCCAACATAACTTATCACATCATAACTAATCTCAGTATAACTTGCCTTCAAGCCAAACGACCCCTTATTACTATAATTACAATAAATAGCAACATTTTTGCAAAATTACAATTTATAGCAAGAGTAGCATTATTTTGCCCATTAACTAGACAAGATTTTACACCCACTACTTTACTTTTTCCTATTTTCACTCCACTATTTCACTCCGCCCCTCCCAATATAGCCGTATCTTTTGCCCTTTTTCATCTTATTTTTATTAGTTTATTTTTTTTAAAATTTTTTTTAATTTTTTCTTTCCACTTTATTTTCTCTTCTTTTTTTTCCTTTATTTTTTTCCCTTTCTCATATCTGAAGATAATTATCTTCATGATCTTCAAAATTTTGAAATAAAACATCATTACTGTTTTTTTCTCTCTTTCACTCTCTTATATCTCTGAAAATCAGTTTGGATTTTTGTTAAGGCACTAGACTACTGAAGCCATTCATCTCGTCAAGAAACTGGTGGAGCAGTATAAGGATAGGAAGAAGGATTTGCACATAGTGTTTATCCACCTAGAAAGGCCTATGATAGAGTTCCCATGGAGGTTCTTTGGAGGTGTTTGGAGGTTAGAGGTGTACCTATAATGTATGTTAAGGAAATTAAGGATATGTACGATGGAGCCAAGACTCGGGTTAGGATTGGAGGAGGGGACTGGGAGAACTTTCCCATCTTGATGGGGTTACATCAAGGTTCGATGCTTAGTCCATTTATTTTTGCCTTGGTGATGGATGTTTTGACGTGGCACATTCAAGGTGAGGTGCCTTATTATTTGCTTTTTGCAGATGATGTAGTCTTAATTGATGAGACACGTAGTGGAGTTAATGCTAAATTGGAGGTTTGGAGGCAAACTCTTGAGTCTAAAGGGTTTAGGTTGAGTAGGTCCAACATGAAATATTTGGTGTGTAAGTTCAGCGAAGTGTCTCATGAGTCCGATGTGGTTGTTAGTATTGATACTCATTCTATAAGTAAGAGAGATAGTTTTAATTATCTACGGTCTATGATTCAAGAGAATGAAAAGATTAACAAAAATATCACTAATCAAATTGGGATAGGTGAATGAAATGAAGGCTCGCCTATGGAATCTTGTGTGATAAAAAGGTACCTCTCAAACTTAAAGGCAAGTTCTATTGAGTAGTGGTTAGACCGGCGTTGTTGTATGGGGCGGAGTGTTGGCCTGTTAAGAAGGCCCACATCCAGAAGATGAAGGTGGTGGAAATGAGAATGCTTAGGTAGATCTGTGGGTGTACTAGGAAATACAGGATTAGAAATGAGGTTATTCGAGATAAGATGGGTGTGTCTTCGGTAGAAGCCAAGATGAGGGATGCGAGGTTGAGATGGTTCAGTCATGTGATGAGGAGGAGCACGGATGACCTAGTGTGGAGGTGTGAGAGGTTGGCTAGAGATGGTTTCAAGCATGGTAGAGGTAGACCAAAGAAATATTGGAGGGAAATGATTAGATATGACATGGAGCAGCTTGAGCTTACCGAAGACATGAACCTAGATAGGACGTTGTGGAGGAGGCGGGTTAGGGTAGAAGGTTAACTTGAGTTTAAGGTATGGTGTCTTTTGGTATGTTACTTGGAATATCTTGTTTATGATATTATTGAGTTTTCTAATCCCTATTATATCTAGTTCTTTTACTATTCTTACTATTACTGCTCCTTATCTTAGATCGTTCTATTTTGAGCCGGGGGTCTATCGAAAACAACATCTCTGTCTCATATTTGAGGTAGTAGTATAGACTGCGTACACTTACCCTCCCCAGACCCCACTTGGTGGGAATATACTGGATATGTTGTTGTTGTACTCTCTTATATCTCTAACTTTTTTTTTCTTGTTAGTTTTTTTTCATCTTATTTTTTTATCATTTTATTTTTTTTATTCTTGATTTCTTTTTCTTTTTCATTTTTTTCCACTTTATTTTCTCTCTTCTATTTCTCTTTTTTTTCTTTTTAGTTTTTTTCTTTTTTTTTTCCTCTCTCATGTCTTTTTTTCTTTTTCCGTTTTCGTTTTCTTCTTCTTCTTTTTAATTTTTTTTGTCTCTTTTTTTTCTTTTATTTTTACCCTTCTATTTCTAGCTTCCATTTCTTTCTTTTTTCACTTTTTTTTTCTTTTTCAATTTTTGTTTTTCATTTTTTTACCCTTCTATCTCTAACTTTTATTTTTAAAAGACAAATATGTGTATCACATACACATATTTAAAAAATATATAAAATACATAGCCATACAGATCTGGATATTTTTTACAGTACAAAACATACATATGTATCTGCATATGTATTTACATAAATACATATCTCACTCATATGTATATATAACTATATAAGACACAAAATCTCTATAACAAAATGGACACCTATATACATATACATATAGGTAATAAGAAAATACATGATACATATCTTAAATAGTAAAAAACTACAAATAAATACATATGTTACCATCTAGAATAACAGAGAATAGTTCAAAGACAAATCCAACACCGTACAAAAATACATATAGGTATGCATTTATATATACAAAATACAAATACATACACATGCCCCCCAAAAATTTATAATACATTTGTAACATAATACATCTGCCTGATTGTGCTTGAACTACACATTTCTTTTTGTTCATGTAGATACCACAAATATTCTTATGACAAAAAATTGTGTACTACTCCTTTGATAACATTTCCTTAATACGTTCTTCAATATCATTGACTATGTGACATCCTATATGTGGTGCAAACCTTGGAAGTACTCTTGCCATGAATATATGATCACGCAACACCTATAGAATAAAATAATGACATAAATCTATATTACATGTACTTTTCACAAAAATATAATACAAAATGCATAGTATGCGTATGTAATCTTTTACATAATATATATTACATTACAAAAAAATACATATAACTCTGCATATGTATTTATAGAATACTTGTCTGATCCATATGTATATTACTATACAAAAAATACAAACATGACTCTGATGTGTATTTACGAAATACATATTATATTCATATTAAACAGTAACAAACATAACTATACTATATATCTTCATATGTATTTGCGAAATACAAAGGTGGCTCATATAAAATAAGAATATACATATGGATCAGGTATGTATTCTGTAAATACATATGCAAAGCTATATGTATTTTGTACGGTGTTGAATTTGTCTTTGAACTATTCTATGTCATTTTAAAGGGTAACATATGTACTTATTTATATTTTTTATTGTTTAAGATATGTATCATGTATCTTTTGATTACCTATGTGTATATGTATTTAGTTGTCCTTTTTGTATATACAAATGCATATTCATATGTATTTTTGTACGGTGTTTGATTTGTCTTTGAGTTGTTCTATGTCATTTTAAAGGGTAACATATCTACTTATTTGTATTTTTTTACTGTTTAAAATATGTATCATCTATTTTTTGATTACCTATATGTATATGTATATAGTTTTCCTTTTTGTTATAGAGATTTTGTGTCCTATATGCTTATATATACATATGAGTCATATGTATTTTTGTAAATACATATATATATATATATATATATATATATATATATATATGTTTTGTATTGTAAATGCATATGCAAATTTTTATGTCAATTTATTTTGTATATTTTTTTAATATGTATATGTGATATAGATATTTGTATTTTAAAAATAAAAGTTAGAAATAGAAGAGTAAAAAAAATAAAAATAAAATATAAAAGATAAAAAAACAAAAAAAAAATTGAAAAAAAGAAGTGAAAAGGGGGGAAAAGAAAGATAAATAAAAGTGTAAAAATAAAATTAAAAAATATATAAAAAATAAAAATAGAAAAAAAAAAGAAGAAAATAAAAATAGAAAAGGAAAAAAAATAAGAAAACGAAAACGAAAATGAAAAAATAAATTAAAAATGAAAAAGAAAAAAAGAAGAGAAAATAAAGTGGAAGAAAAAGATCAAAATAAAAAGGTAAATAAAATAAAACTAACAAAAAAGTTAGAGATATAAGAAAGTGAAAGAGAGAAAAAAAAACAATGCTTTATTTTGAATTTTTGAAGATCATGAAGATAATAATCTTTTAGATTTGAGTTTTATTTGGAAAAAGAATCTACTAATTGAAATAAGAGTAATTTATGGAAAAAGAATCTACTTCAGTAATTTATGAAAAAGGAATTTACTGCTTCTTTATTTAACTCAATTTATTTGAGTAAAAGAAGTACAGTAAATCTTGTTGTATATGTATTTTAGTAACAACACTTTTATAAAATACAAAATACAACTTGCTATTTTTCAGAATTACGAAACAATTGTTATAAAAGTTCTAAATATAGTTATAAGTTTGCTACTTATAAAAAATTCTCTTATTATTATTATTATTAGGAAAAATTACACAAACTAGCAACCTTAAGACATTAATTACAATTAATAGCAATAGTTTCTCAAAATTACAACTAATAACAAAACTAGCAATATTTTATCATTTTCTTTTAGAAGTGCGTGTTTTTAAATCATTTTTTTCACTTTACCCTATATGCACGCTACTTTACCAATTTCACTTCCCTCCAACATTTGTTTTTTTTTTTTTCAAATTTCATTTTTTTCTCTCAAGATCTTGTTAAACATTCTCTCCATTTATTAAGGTAAGTTTATTTTAGAGTTAATGTTTGTTATATTTTTCATATAAATTCTTTTATGTGTTTTTCTGGTCGCCATTTTTTTCAATATTTTCTGCGAATTGGTCTGTTTGGTTTTCTTTTTGTAATTGTCACCATTTTTCTTGAACCTTTGTTTGTGATTTTGTTTTTTTGAATTTTTTTCGTATTGTAATATTTGGGATTTCCGTTATAATGGCAGAACGTGCAAATAATAGTAGTTCAGTTAAAGGTATTCAACCGATGAATTTAATTTTCAATGAAATTTCATTGTTTAGTCTTGGTTTAATACAAGATGAAGACATTAACTTGTGTTCTACTGATATTCAGTTGAAGGGAGGTGTTAGCATTGAAGAGTTGAGATCGAAGCAGCGTAACAATCTCATAAAGACTGTAGAAATCATGAAACGAAAAGCATTGGCAAGATTTTCATCCCCAAAATTCACAAAAATTTAAAAATCGATGAAAAGGAGGAAGTCAAATGAAAAAGCGGAATCTAGTAAAATTGCAAGTCCTGTTTCATCTGATTTTGAATCTAAAGAAGAGAAAGTGAAGGAGGTATTTTGATATGTGTAAAAGTTTAGAGTTTCTGGACAACGTGTTTATATATGTGTTTTATATATACATTTTGTAAGGTATTTATTTTTGAGTTTTGTTGCTAATGTGTTGATATGCATCTGTTATATCTAAGATTTTTAGTTTGTATATAGTTTTGCTACTGATAATAATTATATTTTGTTATGTATAATATATTTTAGATATGTATTTTGTATTTACGATATGTGTAAGATATTTGTATTTGTTACTATAAGATTTGTAATTGATGCTCAATTGTATATTTTTCTTGTAAGTTAAATTTGGACCATTCATGTATTCATGAAATACATATGTATATGTCTCAATGTATATATAATATGTATATTGAATACATAAGTACCACTGTTTTGGCATGTAATGTTATACATGGTACAAGTTAGGTATGTATTTATTTTGTTTACTGATAAGATACGTATTTGACTATGATATGTTCTTCTTTTTTGTTGATAAGTACGATTTTTGGACAAATTATGTATAAATAAAATACATATGTAATTTGTTTGCTTGGAATTATATGAAATGTATTTGTTACCTTTTAGATATGTATTTTCTTATTTGTACTGCTAATATTTATGTTTTTTGCTCAGTTGTATTTGTTTATAAAGGGTAGATGACAATGTTTGTATATTGATGTTTGATAACTAAGATATGAACCAGTGATGACAATGTTTGTATTTTGATGTTTGATAACTAAGATATGGAGCAGTGATGTAACATTAAGATGTAATGTAACTTTTAAGATGTATTTTCATAAACACTTAAGTTGCACTGTTTAGACATATAATTATATTTTTGTGTTGTATAGGTTTTGCATGATCCAATATACTTGGCAAGAGTATTGCCCAAATTTTTACCACAAATAAAATGTTATACGATGACATTGAAGATCGTATTAAGTCAATGTTAATGAAGAATCAGTACAAGATATTTTGTAATAATAGTATATTTTGTGTATTCATGAAGAAAAAGAATTGTGTGGTCTAAGAAGAATTCTCAGATCTTATTCGCACAAGATATGCTTCATTTTTATGGGATTATGGTTCGAGGAAAGAAGAAGCAAAGGTACAAAGTGATGATGAAGCATCAATGAGGCCTCCTCGAAATACTGGGATAACAGAAGACACTGAAGTGAATGATATTTGATGTGTATTTTATCTTGTT
Source organism: Capsicum annuum (assembly GCF_002878395.1). Classification (NCBI taxonomy): domain Eukaryota; kingdom Viridiplantae; phylum Streptophyta; class Magnoliopsida; order Solanales; family Solanaceae; genus Capsicum; species Capsicum annuum. The sequence continues at coordinate 204,289,920 of NC_061121.1, forward strand.
GAAGTTTACAACAGTTAACATTAGGTGGATAAACAATTTTTTGAATATTCCTTAAGTTCATATGTTACTTTAATGTTCAAAGATGATATGTTAATGTTTCTTTACAGTTATATTAAGTTTGTTGATGTTTAATCTTTTAAACTCTAATATTTTCATGGTTAGTTTATGTAAATGTTAGAAATATGTCTTTATGAACTTTTCTTCTATCCAGTTTTGCATATGTATTTATTTCTAATGCATATGTATTTTTCAGTTATGATTATATACACATATGTATTTTTACAGATTTGCACATATATTTTTAAACTATACATAGTTATTGTACTCTTATGCAGAAGTTCAAAAAGATTTATGAGTCATATGTATTTATAAATAATACACATGTTCATTCCAGTGTACATCTGTATTTTTAATAATGCATATGTATTTTTTACAAGTCTGAAAGTATATTTTTCCTGATATGCATATGTATTCATACTTTTCTGAATATGTTGTAGTCTACAATGCATATATCAATAAATAAGTTTCTGAATATTTATGAATAAAGCATATGCATTTTCCAGTTATGCTTATATATCCGTCAATAATACACATGTATTTTTAATACATGTCCATATGCATTTGTCTAACTAATACACATACAAACATATGCATTTTTACAGATCTACATTTTTAATTTTGAAAAATACATATTTATGATTAATATATATGTTTATTCCATTTTGCATTTATATTTACGTCTAATGCAAATATATTTTTTTTGGAATACGTATATATATATATATATATATATAATTAAATTAATCAATCTCTGTAAAATAATTGCAACATTTGAACTATAACAAATTAATAAGTTCAATAACAAGTTCAAAATTTAGAATAACATAATTCTCAATGAAAAAATTCAGCAATGGTATTTTGACTAAAAACATCATCAAACTTATCATTTGTTGTATTTCCTACATGAACACCTATTGTGATCTTTAAATCCACATGAACTACAATAATTTTTTTTTTTTGAATATATCTCTTCCTGATTTACTACTATCCTTCTTCGAAGGTCTTCCAGGGAGCACTTGTATTTCGTGGGCAAAATCACCTCCTTTAATATTTTCTGTGGTATCACCCAGACGTTTTTATGTGGTAGAGGATAAACTGAAAGATCATACGTTCTCAAGACAGTTTTTAGCTTGTATAGATTAGAGCAATATGGTCACTTTTCAAGATTCTTGCTATCAAGTACTGCACAAGCATGCACACACGGTATTTCATCCAATTGTAATGCATGGCAAGAATATTTTTTTCTTAAGGCAAACAATAAAATATTTCTCTTTGTCGTGGACTGTATAGACATACTCTGAGGCTGGTAAAACCTGAAAGTATTAATAAAAAATAATTACCAAAAAAAAAGTTGGCAATTCAAATCGTTTCAGTTTAGCAAATGTATTTTTTTCTAAAGCAGCATATGTTTATTACAAGTCTTAATATGTATATTTATGATATGCATATGTATTTTCATTACAGCATATAGATTAGTTCAATTTTTACTAATTTGTACATAAAAATAAATTCCATACACCACATAAAAATACAAGTATATATATAACATGATACTTGTTGATGTGTATATTATTGTACACATCAACAACAACTTTTATGATGTTTGCATTACGATTGGAAACTTCACAGATATATTTTCTTTTACCATATGTTTTCTTCAGCTCTTAAAGAACCAAGTCCAAGATACATCATTTTCAGAATCTAGTACACCATATGCCAATACAAATATATGGTCTGAACATGAAAAACCTATAAATAAGAGTACATTATTTATATAAATAAAATATTGCATATGTATATTATAAATACATAAAGCTGGAAACGTATGTAGCTACCAGTGAACACATAAACATAATACATTGCTATAATATATATACATATAGCTGAAACCATATTAACTCCAGTGAACACAAAAAAAAACTGCATAAGTATATTATAAATACATATAGCTTGACACATATGTAACTGTCAGTAATTTCATAAACATATTGCATATGTATAATATAAATACATATAGCTGGAAACATATGAAATAGACAGTGAACACATAAATAGACTGCATACATATATTATAAATACATATAACTGTTAAAATATATAAAGTCAAATACATTTCTAGTATAGCTTATCAGCTCCTTCCATGGTACAGGCAGCTACAAATGTACCACTGTACAATAGGGTGTAGAGTTGGTTATATGAAATATTTATACTTAACAATGTCGCATCACTAATGTAATCTTCATATTGTTATTCATATCTCCATCTACCAGAGTGCTTAACAAGAACATGGATATTTCCCATTCTCCATTTTCAGAACACTAGAAAAAAGTAAAAATAAAATTCATTATCAAATACATACTTTATACAATAACTATTTCGTATATACAAAAATGCAAAATGATTTTCAACAAATAGGAATATTCTTTTTACTACTAGTTATCATCGACTAAAATTCAAAATTTATCATATAACAATTGTATCTCAAATTTCAAATTATATAACGACATGGATAACTTTGAATTTGAAAGAAATAATTCGCTCAGACCATTTTATTCGAGAAATGATAGAATTCATATACAATCTCAAATTTTGAAATTCCACAACTGTTACGCAACGTTGTTGCAAGTTTTTTAGCAATTCTCACAATATTTTTTTTATGAAATTCACAAACAGTATCAAGTTTATTTATCGATACCTGTAATTGGAGCATTGTATTTTCAATATTTTCTTCAGAATTTCAGACGATCATCAATAATATTGGAAGCATTTTATTTTTTGAATTTGCTTTGAGTTGCTGTTTATGAAAAACGTTGTTTGAATTTGAATTATGTTGATGTAAATCAACGGTTGAGGTAATAATAAAAGAGTTACATAAGGTAAAGAAATCTGTTTAATTAAATGTGGTATAAATTAAGGAAAAATTTCATCCTTATTTAACTCTAACTGATTAGAGTTAAATAAGGAACGGATACCCTATTTGTATATGTATGTATATAGCAACTTTTTACTAAATACAGAATACATATTGCTATTTTTCATAATTTTAAAATTATCGCTATAAAAATTATAATTAAGACATTGCAGTTGCTATTTCTGAAAATTTTCCTTATTATTAGAAAGTCCGAGCAGCATAGGTGAAACATGCATTAGAATGACTGGACCGATCCAATATTTTGGAAGATTAGGCTTGCACCAGTTCAGTTTGTTCTGTTAAGCCCATAATGGGCCTTTGTTGGGGTTACATTGGATAAGGGCCCATTATGAGATGCATACTCCATTAACTCCACGGAATCGCACGCTTCATCCTTTAAATGGGTTGGCTCTTAATTTTGTCTTAGGGGTGTTTGGATTGACTTTTAATAAGAAGCTTATAAGTCAAAAGTCATAAATTGATACTATCTTACTTTTGACTTTTGACTTACTTTTATAATTTTTGACTTAAAAATAAGTAATTAAAAGCAACTTTTTACTTTGTCAAACACCACTAAATCTAAAAAAATGCTTAAAAACTAAAAATACATAAAAATAAGTTAATTCAAACACTCATTTAATAAGTTAAACTTATGGCTGGTCATTTGAGAATGCAAGAATAACTTAAGAGATATAGTGATGTAAAAACATAAATTTATGTTTCACGAAAACTAAGAGATATATTATAACGCCATTTAGTAGCAAGCGAAGATAGAGAACATCGAACCAAGATTTAAGTCAAACATCATATGCATCTCAACTTGAATTCTTTGATATACTTAAGAAATATGATCTCACGTCTCATGACCTATTGAAGTCGACTAGGTGAAACTTATTTCCATCATTAAAATATTATAATATTTTTTGTCATTATTTGTGCAATGTTAAAATCTTTAAGTCACGTGCTTTCAAATTATTCTTATGATAATTTGCTCAAAATATCGTCTCGTCACTCATCAATGCTAAATTGATGAAAGTGGCCATCCTATGTGAAAAGACTAATCTTTATCCGACATATACTTTGAAATAACATCGTAAAATGCAGTGCATTTTAAAAATATGAATGAACATTCAAATTAAGAATGTACCCAAATGTACATGTAATAAGTTTATGCAAATTAAACTTTTTTTTTTTTAAATAAACATGAACTCCAAAAAGTAAATTAAAAATCAATGACTTTATACTGAAGTTCACACGGTCTTAGAGATCTCATATAAATGAAAATACATATATTTAGGATTTGACTGAGTTAATGAATCTATAGTTGTTTTGTGGATGTACTTTACGTTCAATTATTTATATGCAATCATATCTTCACCAAAAAACAAAAAATTAATGTCAATATATTTGAATTGGACATGATATTTAGGGTCTTTGATTTGGTGCTTAAAAGAGCAGCTTGACTATTACGGGTCGTTTGGTTGGGAACGTAGTTATGCTGAGATTAGTTATGTTGGGATATGTTATGATGGGATAAGTTATACTGAGATTATTTTTTATTGACTGTTTGGTTTGTTGTATTCAAAGTAATATGCATGGTATAATTTCTAAGAATAAATTAATTGATTACCGAAATACCCTTCATCTTATTTAACTTCTTTTTTGTTATATATATTTCTTTTCAAGATTTAAATATTTATTCTTAAAAATAAAACTTTCATCTTATTTAGCTTAATTTTTTTATGTGTGTGCATTTTCATGATTATATCGTGTATATTTTAAAAATAAAACTTTCATCTTATTTAGCTATAATTTTTTCGCATGTGCCTTCCTATGATTATGTTGTGTGTGTTTAAAAAATATCTTACTAAATCTTATTTAGTTTGAAATAAAAACTTCCAACTTAAATTTGTTAAAGTAAAAGAAGATTTGTTGTTTATGTCACTTCATTTAAACAAATATCACTCATATAATATAGAATATTAAAATTCATTTTAATTGATATATACTATATCAATTTTCAAGTGATTAAAAAACTATTTAATTCAAAATATGTAATAGAACAATGAAGTCGATTGTGAAACGATAATGTGTATTAAAATTAGGCAACACCTTTGTAGTTGCTAAAATATTTTACAGATTACCAGTGAATGGTAATTATTATTATAAAATCTACTTACTTTAATTAATCTTTTCATTGTGTGGTAAGAAATTTTTGTGTTATCGATTCACAAAAATAACACTTGGAAGGAAAAAATTGATGTTGAATTCCGTTTTTCTATGCTTAAAAAATTATAATACAAATATTTTGTGGGATATATAAAAAATTATAGTACCTAGTTTTGATCCTTATTATGTACGAATCTAACATATTTTGATTTTTAATTTGTTAATTGTATATTTTGATCCTTTATATAAGAAAATAGCGTATAAATTTATAAAATTCACAAGCAATGAGATGAAAAAAAAATGCAAAGTTCAATTAATAATAGGTTAATTTTTCTTAGTCATATATTTTTGTCGTTCCAAAATAAGATATTTTAGTCTTTTTAATTTGTCATAAGTAGCACGTTTTAGATAATCAAGTAGATATTAATAATATTTTTTCAATTTCAAAAGTAATAATTTTAGATTGAAGAACTAGGAGGAGATGAAGAAGATTGAAGAAATGTGTTTGTAATGGGTTTGAGGATAATCTTGTCATTTTATAGTTTTATCCCAAGTATAAATTATGATGGGATTGTTATCCCACCAAATGTGGGGATAACTTATCCCGGTACTATTTATTAGTTTTGAAATAAATTATTCCGAATATTAATAACCAAATGATGTATTAAATTTTTTATCCTGAAACTATTATTTTATTGTGAAATTATTTATTCTAATACCTCTCACCACCCCGTAAAAAAAGTACTAACTACAACACCAATAAATAATCGGAGGACATTTCTAACCAAACAACTGCTTGCGCTACCGAGGGAAGAACCATAAACTCAATTTCAAAAATCAATGAAGTTACACATCATTATTGTTTATTACTTAATGATATGTTGCCATTATGGAGGATAGAACACATTCAGAGGTAGATCTATTTTTTTTCATATCTTCTTTACAATTAACATCAGGGTATCTCCTCAATTCCATGTCATGCCTTTATGACAAAGCACATAATAAGAAGTTCTCATATAATATCTATCTCATGATTTGTTTTATTATTTATTTTTCAATATGCTGGATTAGTGGATTTAAGTTGGTTTCATATTTTTTTTACAAGTTAGTTGTGAAATAAGTATCAAATCTGGAAAACATATCTTGCATTAGACTACCCACAGAACTTAGCATGCATAAGAAATTTTACTCATTTATTTCTCTTCTTTTAGAGTCTTAGGACACAATCTAGCATAAATTGTCTTTGTTGATTGGACTTTTGATTGGATCACAGTATGCAAATTAAATTATTTAAAAAACAATTTATTTAAATGTTTTTCGAAATCATTGCTTTGAGAATGTTTGCATCTTCACCCATATATATCTTTCATCTCCAAATGAGGCGACTATAAAACCTTTACCTCATTTGCATACTTCAGATCATTTTTCATTATTAATATGCCATTAACATATAATAATATCAACTATAAAGTTGCTCTCGAATTTCTTTTAAATATAGAGTGATCCCTTAAAATCATTGTGAAGATAATAGAATTGACTACACTGAAAAAAATGTATATATCACTGTTTTGAAATTAACGTTCATAACGAGATCACAAAAATATACAAACGATATGTTAATATGAAATTTTATGAATCTCAATTAAAATATAGTACTCGTTTCTCCAAAATAATGCCCTAGTGTGGCTTTTGATTGTGAGATTAAGGATTGCTCCGATTTGTTCGGGAAAATACTACAGGGTATGACACTGTTAGGTGTGTCCAAACAATTATTTATCTTAATGGATCATATATTTTCTTGAAGAAAAAGTAAAATATTTAGGGTTTAATTTGTTCCGAATGAAGCAAAAAATCTTCTATGAATCTGATTTTCTTAGAAAATATTTTTTATTGGAAAAAAGTTATTTTTACTTTTTATTTTTTGTGTATGGTATGTAAGAAGAAAAACTATTTGAATATAATTTAGGGAAACATTATGAGAATGTAGAATAAGGCAGGGGGACTAGGGGTTTGGGGGCAGTAGAGATGGGCTATGAGTAGTGGGGAATTGGAGGAGACAATTAATGTGAAATGTCATATGTGAAACTTGTTTTTTCTTGATGTACATAGAGTCATGATGATTAACAAAACTCGTGAAGAGACTTGATATCAGATATGTTGCTTGTAGAACTTGATCTATTGCTCTGAGTCAACTTTGCGAGAACTAGGTCCTCAGAGGGATCATATTTCGTAAAGATCAGGTTCATATTATGGATGTACTCATAACCTCATTACCTGATAACTTCTGAAAGGTATTTCTCTTGGTTCAAATATGTCAAGTGATATGTGACATGAAAGGACTAAACTAGCACATGAGACATCTATTCCTAATGATTGACAAACTATATGGAGAGACCTGGTGCCTGACATGTATGAGTACATGGTCAACTATTGTCTGACAGTACTGCATGAGTGTGTGCGGATATCTTCTGAAAAAACCTGGTTCTCAAGAGGAACTATCTCTCAAAGGGATCTTGTTCCTTAGGGACCAGTCCATCAGACGTTGAACTTTCTAGCAATCACTAGTACAACTCGAAGCTATACTTTTTGCAGAAAAATTGATGCACAACAGTAGATGAGAAACAACTTTTCAATCTTGACCAATGAGAAACTTTCTAGGTTTTCCCTCCCATTTGCTCCATATATATAGTCATTATACAGGAGTAAAATCTAGCTTTTGTACATTCTAAAATTCACACACTCTCAGCAAAAGACTCTATTGTTCATCAAAGCTTCGACAATAATAAGGACCTGTTCTTAGCCTACGATAGTTGCTCTTAGTGCACTGTTATTTGAGTCTTGTACTTTGTGCTAAATTATAAATCTACTCCTATGTTACAAAGGATAGTGGATATTATATTGAACTTGTCTATCTTCTTAGGTTGTGTCACATTAACTCGAGTTAGTTTGTCACATCAATTAAGTTTAACCAAGTTTGATTTTCATCATTTGTTTGGTGTTTTCTTGGGTAGAGTTACCTAGGAGTGTCAACTAGAGGTCGTTGATAAAAAGGGCTAGAGTAAGCCAAGTTGTGGCCAACTAGAGTTAGTTGACATTGGAGACTACAATAGAGTTACTATAGTGTTGCTCGTGTTAAGGCTATCACACGGGAATGGGTTTAAAAGGATAACCGTATGATTATGACAATGAGTCTGTAGTCATATCATTTCTCTTATTTTAGTAATGTTATTGGTGGAAATCCTACGAGGTAGGTCGTAGTTTTTTCCTCCCTTCTGTAAGGAGGTTTTCATGTAAATATGTGATGTTCCTTATTGCTTTCTGTTAGTCTTATTTGTAGTCTCTTTTCTAGTGAAATTTGCATTATTCTGTTGATAGTCATATTCAGCCAAGGATTTGATCCCTTGACTAGTGGTGGATTCACGCAAGCCAACATTCCTATTTTCATATGACGAAAGTTATTTTGATCATTTTTAAGAACATTATTTTGTTAAAATAAATTTTTTCAAAAATATTAATCAAAAGTTTGTGGGTTCCTCATGTTAGATAAAAAGAAAATCAAATAGTAACTAAAGGGATTTGAACTCACAATCAGTAGGTCAATAAAACTTTTACAAATCCCTCTACTCAATTAAATCAGCAATACACTTTGTTTGTGAATTCTCAACTTATAATTCTTATACATTTACTAAATTTCTCTATGTAAATACTAGATCCACACGAAAATTATTGAGTTTTCGGAAACCCTATCCACTACTAAAAAAAGAGAAAAACCGACTACAAAAATCAACCACAATGGTCGGTTTACCTCAATTTTTTACCACTAAATCGATCAAAGAGCATGGTCGGTAAAGTAGTGGTAGCTTTTTAAAAACTGACCACTTGCGGTCGGTTTTTTTAAAAAAATATATATATTTTTAAAATGCATTATTATTTTATTAAAATTGAAAAAAATGATTTTTTTAAAAAATTCGAAAGAAACTGACCACAAGTGGTTGTTTTTATAAAATTAATTAATTAATTTTAATAGAAAATTGACCACGAATGGTCCGTTTTATTTTAAAATTAATTAATTAATTTTATAAAAACCGACCACTTGTGGTCGGTTTTCTATTAAAATTAATTAATTTTATAAAAACTGGTCGGTTTTGTGGTCATTTTTTTAAAATTAATAAATTAATTTTATTAAAATCAACCACAGTGGTTGGTTTTCTGGAATTTTAAAAAAAAAATAAAAATCAACAAATGGTCCAACGTGCAATACAACAACAACAAACCAAATGTAAAAACTACAACACTTACAAAATGTCCAACAAAAGTGTAAAAGTGTAAAAACTACAACAATACATACAAAAGTGTACAAATTACAACAAAATGTCTAAATCCAAAGTACAACACATACAAAAGTCAAAAAACTAAAACTCATCTTCATCGTATTCGTCCTCGTCTTCCGTATCCTCATCTGTGTTGATATCATCCAGGGGGCGTAGAACTTTTGCAGTCCGAACTGCATCACCAGGACACGAAAGAATAATCCCTGCAGTCTGAATAAAAGAGCTGAACTGCTCCTGCAACATCTTGATTTATGATGATGTTTTCTCCTCATTCTTCTGCACTCTCTCTCTCTGTTCAACAAGCTCTTCAGTGAGTTTAGAAACCGTATTTTGTAGTTTTTCAATAGTTTCTCTATCAACTGAAGAGTTAGAGTATGTAGGGCCGGACTAACACCTAATATTCTCGCCAAAAAAAAATTGTGGTACCGTAGTAATGGCCTCTAACTACAGGACCCACAGTTTTATCACATAACTCCTCCTCTACATGTGGGGGTAGTGGGTCACCCTGACTTTCAGGAGGCTAAGTACTACGATACTTACTAACGAGCTGCGTTTATTTGTCCTACATTCAAAGTAAAGTTAAAATTAAAAGTAAAAAAATATTAAAGTACTTATACTTAAATAATATCAACTTTGAGAAAAAAGATTCATAAATTCAAAATTTGATTCTTACATGGGCAGCTTTTGCACGAGGTTCAACCCAGACATCTTCATCAGTCGGGTTTTCTTCCTTTTTCATATGAGTCTCCTCGAATAGCTTACCGTATGGTATGCTCCTACCCTTTTATTTTTCCTGCATATGAAAAAATTATCAATGTTCAAATAATTAAGAATCTAAATAGAAACGAACAATTAAAATTGTAAAAGTTACATACCATTTTTTCCTCTACAACAATTATACTTTTGGGACCCGCAGTATGTAGGGAGTCATCCTTGGATGATGTTCTTTTCTTTGTCCCTCAGCAATTGGTATTCTTCGTTATTCCAATAGCGAATATATTGTTTCCATAAGGATTCATTAATCTAGTCAGGTCGTACCAAGTTGGTTCAGACATAATCCAACGGACCGTTAAATCTGGATCTACATCTTCTGAAAAAGTTCCTCTTTATAAGACATGCATTCACATCATCCCACCAGAAAAACTTCTACAACAAAAACAAAAATATAATATTCAAACTTTTGTTCAAACAAAGTGTTAAGTAGTCGATAAGTTAAATTCTTATATTAAATTCTTGAAACATTCTTTCCCTGTCAATTTCTGGAACCTTTTGCCAACTGGTCTAGTAGCCGTTGAAGTTTCGACAAATGCATTTTCTCGCAGTTTGTCCAACTCTAGCATCCAGCCAAAACCTACAATATAAGATCAAACAGTAATTTCATAGAGCATAATAATATAGTAATGAAAAAATAAATAATGTTATTATATTTAGAAATCTTATCCTGTTGCATATGGAATTAGATAACGTCTCCTAAAATTATCTCTGTCTCCTGGATGCGGAGAAAGTGATGGTAGATGCACTGGCGTGGGCGGATCTGAAGCACCAGATGGAGTGCTTCCAAGATAAAGATCCAGCAATCCAATTGATCCTGCAAAATCACTGTGCAAAGCTGCGTGACTGCTATAGGATGGTACTGACGATGGTAGTACTCCGGATGGGATAGTAGTCGTCCGATAGTACTTTGATGGTGGTGGCACAGTGATAGGAGAAAAATGAGTCGGTGTAGACCCATGAAATGGCCCCACATGTGTAGGAGTAGGAACCGAATGTTAAGACGACCTAGAATATGAGGTTGGTGCTATCACTTCAGCAAACCGACCCTCAGATATATGAATACCTATCGGTTGTCTATACAGTGGAGGTTGTTTTTTCTTTTTTATTTTCGTAAGAACAACTTTTTTCTTACCTTTGTCAACTCTGCCTGATTTCTAAATTATGTTAAGTTAACAAGTAGTTAGTTCCTACAAAATTAATATATAAGAAAACATTACAAGTAACTAATTTCAAGTTACTAATTCACATTTCAAATCGCTCCAATAACACGAGATAGACAAGAGTATTTTTATTACTATATAAATCATGGAAAAGCAAAAAACAACAATCTTAAACAGTATATTACATATTAATCTTAAATAAAAAACATAAAGGTAATTATATAGTGCAAAGCATAAAGACATTAATACATAATAAATACAACCTACACAAACTAATCCTCCTCTTCTGAAGACGCTCCACTAAACCATTCACCCTCTTCGGAAGTTTCCTCATCTCCTACCCACTCAGCCTCTTCTTCCGCAATATTAACTTCTTTAAATATACTTTTTGGGTGATTCAAAGTATCCACTAAGTCAACGTCCACTAGCTGGTAATTCTCAACATTCACCTGTCCTATAGACTTTGTTTTGATTACAGTCCACCACTCAGACTTATTACTATGCAACGGATAAGGAGCATAATACACTTGTTTAGCATTTTTCTCTAGAACAAATGGATCGTAAACAGGATATGACCTATTGTGCTTCACTTCAATGATGTTATGTTCCTTATGTACTCTTGTGCTTGTGCTTGGATCAAACCACTTACATTGAAAGAAGACAATTTTTTTATTGGGAAACCAACATACTCCAGTTCTAAGATCTCGTGTATGATGCCAAAGTAATCAACATCATCATTACCCTTAACCCAAACACCACTATTGTTTGTTTTCCTTATTCTGGAGTGTTGTTCGGTGGAAAATTTAAATCCATTTACTGTGTAATGGGACATTGCATGAGCTTCAACTGGACCCAAAGAAATATCTCTCAAGAGTTGATCGTATGCGGCTGCATTGGGTGACTGGTGTACCTAAAAACATTATACATATATATATATATATATATATATATATATATATATGTTAGTTGATGAATGTGTAAATGTTTAAAATTTGTAGAAATATTAATACACTTACGAACCTCATATGTAAATCATGTTGCAAAGGATGCATACACTTGATTTTTGTGGAATTGAGTCTTAAATGAACTGAAGATCTAACATGCGAAAAAATTAGTTTCTTTAAGGGAATGAGTAAACAAATAAAATATGTTAAAATTTTAATCACCTTACTTCAGAAAGGGCTCAACTTTCGGGCAATTCAGCAAGATATACAAAGTTGCTGATTTGCGCTCCGTGGGAGTGAGCTGGCGATGTATGATCTTTTTAGACTTACAACCAGATTGATTGTAAATTAATATCGGTTGCAAATGACGCTTATTCACATCATCCTGATGATGATTCGGTCGGTTTCTTGATCAAGCAACTTCATCACGAAAGTAGTATGAACAAAATTGAGACTTTCTCTTGCAAGATATGCCTCAACTATAGAGCCTTCCACCCTATGTTTGTTTTTGGGACCCCTTTTTAATTTTTTAATTGCTCTGCACAATCTTAAGATTAGATGTTTACTATATTTAAAAAAGATATGTATGAATTTAAATATGTTGCAATTGCTTACCGTTCGAATGGATACATCCACCTAGTTTGAACTGGACCGCCTAGCCGAGCTTCGTGCATAAGGTGAATGGGAAGATGTTTCATCACATCGAAGAACGCTGGCAGAAAAATCTCCTCCAGCTTGTTAGTGATAAAAATAATATTACTTTCCATTCGCGCCAGATTTTCTTCTTTTAATGTGGTGGCATATAAGTCTTTAAAGAACAAACTGATCTCTGCTATTGGTTTCCATATGTTTTCAGGTAAACCAATAAAAGTAATTGGAAGTAATTGTTCCATGAAAACATGACAATCATGGCTTTTCATTCCATGAAAGATTCCTTATGTCATATCAACCCTCTTTCCTAAATTTGAGGCATATCCATCGGGCATCTTCAAACTTTAGACCCACTCACATATTTGACACTTTTGATCCAACTTGAATGTAAAACTAGCCTTGGGCTTAAGAACATTGCCATTGGGGCCCTCCTGTAAGTGTAATTCTCTGCATTTGCAATATTCTGGTAAGTCAAGTATAGTCTTAGGATTATCTTTTATTTTGCCGGTGACATTCATAACTGTGTTGAACAAGTTGTCAAGCTAGTTCTTCTCAGTATGCATGACATCAACATTATTTCTAAGTAAATTATCCAGCCAATATTCTAACTCCCAAAATATACTTTGCTTAGTCCAGTTATACCAAATGCCATATCTATCAAGCCTGTACAATGGTTTCTCACTGGCTTTAGGCAAATCCTGAACTATCTCTCAGATGTCATGACCAGACAGCCTTGGAGGTAGACCATCATGTTCCCTTCTATTCCTTCTGAATACATTCTTGAGTCTCCCAAATTAATGAACAAGTGAAAAAAAAACGATGACAATCAAACTATGAATTTTTCCTGCAATGTCTCAATGTGAAAGATTTTGTTTTTTCCATGCAGTATGGAAAAGCCATCTTTCCAACTTTCATCCACCCAGACAACATTCCATAAGTAGAAAAATCATTATGAGTCCACATTAGATGTGTACGCAGATTGAAATTCTGTGTAAATGAGATGTCCCAAGTTTCAACCCCCTTATGCCATAAAATTTGAAGTTCATCGATCAAAGGTTGCAAGTAGACATCTATTCCACTTTTTAGATTAAGCGGGCTAGGAACAACACAATTCAAAAATATATTGGGACTAGTCATCAACATTTTAGGAGAAAGATTATAAGGGGTGATAAATACAGGCTAATATGAATAAGATGCAACACCAACTAAAAAAGGAGAGAAGCCATCCACACATAATTCCAAACGAATATTTTGTGGCTTAGCTGCAAAATTTGGATAAGTTGTATCAAAATGCTTCCAAGTCTCTCTATCAGATGGATGACACATAACACCAGTGGGACTTCTATTTTCACTGTGTCATCTCATATGAGGAGCTGAGCTGTTTGAAGCATACAACCTCTTCAACCTTGGTATTAGGGGTAAATAATGCATCACCTTAATAGCAATTTGATTTCCACTAGAACTACTCTTATATTGAGGGTGCTGACAAAACTTACAGGACTCTAGGTTAGCATCTTTCTTAAAGTATAACATGCAGCCATTTTCACAACAATTAATTCTAATCAAGGAGAGACCTAACTTTGACACCAATTTTTTTGCCTTATAGAAAGAATCAGGAACCTCCAAGTCGGGGTCAACTAACTCTTTAATAAGGTCTATCATTGAGTCCATTACCCTTCAGCAATATTTCAGTCAGATTTAATACTTAATAATCTAACAGCAATAGACAAATGAGAGTGCGAACATACGTCAAATAAATGATGACTAGCAGCATGCAATTGTTCATAGAATTTGCCCGCTTCACTATTAGAAACATCTTCGACATTTTCCCTAAAGTCACCCCCGTGTTGCATCCCAAAAGCATCGTGCACTATTTCTGTCATCCTAATATCTTGATATTCATTATGCCCTGCAAACCTACTACTTTCTCCAACAACAACGTTGTTTTGCGCAACATCACCATGAATACTACGTAATCTTATAAAGTCCTCATGAAAGCCTCTTCTATAAAGATGTTCCTTTACATCTTCTTCATTTACAAGATTTATACCATCACATCTAACACAAGGACAACGAATAGCCCAAAAATGTGTCCAAACATCAAGTGTCTTAGCATGTTCAACAAATTATTTGAGGCCTTCAATAAATTCCTCCCTAATACCCATTCTATAATCATTATTCTATTGATATATCCAACTATAATCAGGTTCCATCTACGCAATCAATCAGATTCAACTAATTAGATCAAGTCAAAAAAATTTAATTATCACCAGACATAACTACATTAAAAAAATTCCTTTAAAGTACCCACACTTAATCATTTTTAACCTACCAAGTCACCAAACATAACCACATTCAAAACAAAAAATCAACTTTAAAGTCCCTACACTTAATCATTTTCAACCTACCAAGTCACCAAACATAACCACATTCAAAACAAAAACTCACTTTTAAAGTCCCTACACTTAATCATTTTCAACCTACCAAGTCAACAAACAAAACCACTTTCAACCTACCAAGTTACCTTTAAAGTCCCTACACTTAATCATTTTCAACCGACCAAGTCACCAAACATAACCACTTTCAACCTACCAAGTCACCTTTAAAGTCCCCACACTTAATCATTTTCAACCTACCAAGTCACCAAACATAACCACATTCAACCTACCAAGTCACCTTTAAAGTCCCTACACTTAATCATTTTGACCCTATCAAGTCACCAAACATAACCACATTCAAAAAAAAAAAACACCTTTAAAGTCCCTACAGTTAATCTTTTTGAACCTACCAAGTCACCAAACATAACCACATTCAAAACAAAAAAACACCTTTAAAGTACCTACACTTAGTAAATTTCAACTCACTAAGTCATCACCAAAGTCACCAAACTTAACTATATTCAAAAAAAAAAAAAAATCACCATTAAAGTAGCTACACTTAGTAAATTTCAACTCACTAAGTCATCAACCAAGTCACCAAACTTAACTACTTTCAAAATAAAAAATTCACATTTCAAGTACATAAACTTCAACATTTTCAACTCATTAAGTCATCACCCAAGTCACCAAACTAAACCACATTCAAAACAAAAAATCCACCTTTAAAGTACCTACACTTGGTAAATTTCAACTAACTAAGTCATCACCCAAGTCACCAAATATAGCCACATTCAACCTACTAAGTCACCTTTAAAGTCCCTACACTTAATCATTTTCAACCTACCAAGTAACCAAGCATAACCATATTCAAAATAAAAAAACACCTTTAAAGTCCCTACACTTAATCATTGTCAACCTACCAAGTAACCAAGCATAACCACATTCAAAACAAAAAAAATACCTTTAAAGTCCATACACATTCATAACCAATCCTTGAGCTTTCATACGAAATGATACAAGATCAAGTTCACAATACAAGAAACAAGCAACACGACCAACAAGATGTCAACAACAATGCTAGTGAATCGAACAAGGCCACACACAGCTTCACTAGACTTCAATTTGAACAATAACAAGAAGATAACAACAATGCTAGTGAATCGAACAAGGCCACACACGACTTCACTAGACTTCAATATGAACAATAATAAGAAGATAACAACTTACCTTTTCTTGGCCTAAATTAAAGTGAAAGAGATAAGTGGTCACCGAAAAAATAGCAAAGCAATCCTTTTACCGAATTCAAATCTGTCAAATAGTAAAATTATTAGAAAGAATAAGCTTTCGCTTATATAATTACAACAATTTAGTAAAGGAATAGGAATAAGATTTTCCCCAAAAAAATTAAACAATTAATGAGTAAAATGGAGAAATAAATGTCAAGACTAACCAAAATTTAGGTAATTCGAACTCAAATTCGTATACTTTAGCTAAAATCTAACTCAATAAAATGAAATGTTAAATCCTAGAATTCAATTTACACAAAAATCAAACAATCAAAAAAGCAAATGATGAAATTAACCTCAAAAGAAAGGTAGCTTAGCTAATTAAACTGATTAACCAATTTTTTTTATTAAAATTAATGTAGGAACAAGCCTAAAATTAGCTAAAATCTAGCTAAATAAAATAACTATCCAAACCCTAGAACTCAAACCACAACCAATTGATGATATTAACACTAAATCTTATAAAAAATTAGCTAATTCGACCTCAAATTCTCAAAATTAGCTAAAAAAATCTAACTAACTCACAAGTTGGATTCGCCGGAGAAGATGGTTGATCTCTGTCACCGCCGGAGTTGTAGCTGTTTTGGACGTTAAAGGAGGAAGTTTGGATGGTGTTAGTATTAATGTTGCTTTTTTGTATGGGTATTTGGGAGTGAATGTTTTTTTTGTTTTTTTATGTTGAACGGGTCGGGTCGGGTCGGGTAAACGAATTATATATATTTTTTAATTATTACGAAAACCGACTATATATTTTTGAAATTAAAGTTTAATAAATTACTATTAATAAATTAATAAATTAAATTTTATTTTTTAACAAATTAAAATTTTAATAAATTCTTAAATATTTATAACAACATCCAATTAATTTAATATAATTCGTACATATATAAATACATAGTAGATACATTGTGTATGGGACTCGGACAACAACCAATTAATTTAATACAATTCGTATATATATAAATAAGATAAGTAGTTATTTTATCATCACACTAAGACGAGTAGTATATTTCCTCAATCGTATAATAATATCAATGAATTTTGCAAATTATGATAAATTTTTGGTTAATTAGCTTTTAAATACGATATTATATATATATACCTCGTAATACTAGTCTTACATTATTACAACTTCAACGACATACGTGTGTCTACATTGACCCAAAATAGTATATATATTTCCTCAATAGTATGATATATATCAACGTATCATTCAAACTATTCTGATATATGGATTCAGTTATCTAGCTTTCGATTACTACATACGTCACTACACAAGATATATGTATATATACATATATTCAATCGTCTATCAGCTTTCAAAAACGTACTATAAATATCACATACATGATTTTACTACCCCAGAATAATATACAGCGTATTTCACAAATACTCAGATGAATTATCGATTACATTATCTTATGTCATTAATATACCTTCACTATATAATATGTATATACTATATATATATATATATATATATATACCTTTACATACACACACATATACACATTATCGACTATATCAAGTTCTAAATACGTACTATATATATCACAAACATACACAAGTATATTATCTAATAATATAATGTGACGTGTTTCATATACATACTCAGATGAGTGATCGATTAGTTATATTTGATTATCTTAATATACTAGGTTTTGACTACATCGTTCATCAATCGATCATATATATATATATATATATATATATATATATAAAGATATTTATATATATGAACTCTTGAATGCATACTATATATATCACATCCACAAGTATATTACCTTATAATAGAACACATTCATTATATTCTGATGACTTATCGGTTATACATTACATTATTATGACTGGAATCATAACATAATATCATTATCTCAACGGTATAATATATATACACACTTATTAATTATATAAAGATTATACATGTTTATCGTCATTTAATGTATATCAAAGAAAAATATTTATTTTATATATTGAAACACAAGTAAAAGATAAAGATTATGTTTAACGTAATTTATTTATTTTATTTGATATATTTTTTAGTGTAATTTTTTCACAAAATTTAAGAATGATTGATTTTTACTATTAGTATACTGTTATCGACTAAATATGATCATTGTAATTTTAAAAAATTATATATATATATATTACATTATATATATAATTATTTTAATAAAAATAATATATATATTTGATTACATATATATAATTATTGGTTGCTAAAAATTATTGCTACGATCACAATGGAATTGAATATTGATGAAGTTCGTAAAAAAATTAAAGTAAAATACATTGTTCATGGTAATTATTTCTGGGGTTGTACTTTGTATTGAAGGTAGTGAATCTGATTCTGTTGTTTTAACGATTATTGAAATGTAAAATCAGTATTCATTATACGTCCCAGAATTTGAAGTGAAAAGCTTCGTTATTGATTTCAAGAACACCAAAATAATGGTTGATCATCCTTATAAGAATAAGCAAACTTTGGTTGTGGTAATGGCAAAATATGCAATATCTAATGACTTCAACACCAAAGGTAAATGATCTGACAAACAAAGGTATGAATAAAAATATTATTTTAATTTGTTTAAACATTAATAAATATTTTTTTGTAATAGGTATTTTGAACGAATTGTTGTTTGGGTATTGTTATCTGTTTGTTGAAAGAAGTAGTAATAATGTATAAAATTTACTCACACATTCGAATGAATGTATAATCAGACCGTAACAGAGGAAATTTTGGCATTTTAATTAAAATCATGAATTTTATATTTATATTCATACATTGATTAGTTTCTATCATGAAATTTATATCTATATTCATACATTAATTATGGTTGTTACTGCTCAGAATTGTATTGGCCAAAAATCATTTTCAAGAAGTATGAACTTTCGATAGTTTCAATGCCAGACATGAAGGATTGGAATGTTCCCCAATATGTTGACGAGGAAGAAGTTTTGCTGCCCAAATACAGAAGACCTCTGGGTAGGCCAAAGAAAGGAAGGCATTTGAAATCAAGTGAATTACTTTCTTCAAGTTCAAACTATTGCGGTAAATACGGACGTGCATGTCACAATCGAAGGACGCGCAATTTTTTCCCAAAGAAAACTTGAAGAAGATAATTTTTTTTTCTATATGTTGATGCTTAGATTGGTCTTGATTGAATAATCATTTTACTTAGTTTATGTTGATACCTTGGAATTATTTGAACTATATTTTATATTATTTTTTAAATTTTAGATCTTAATAACTGTTTTGTCAATTTTCACAACAATGTGCTAGCTTTATTGTTTATGTATAATTAATTCTTATACATGGATCACAATGTCATAGATTTGTTCAATATAATCTTTATTATATCTGACCACATGTAAAGTTTCATATCAAAAATTCAAAAATAAATACATACTCATGTATGGTATTTTAATGAAATTTAACTTTGTGGCTGTATAATGTATGTTATTTTCTTCTACTTTATTTAAATGTTTGATTTTATAATTTTTGATATTTTTGTTTTTGTTTTTAACTTTTACTAATAAGTATGAGACTATGTTATACATAAATTTTTATGTATGATGTAAATTAACTTTGGTATAACTTCCTCTTATTTCCGTACAAATCATACATTTATAATTGAAACAATCAAAAAGTAATAAAAATACATTAACATTATGTTATAAATGTATGGTATAGTTTTATAATTTAGTTTGTTGTTTGATGTAACCATTTTGGTTATTTATTTTAATCAATATGTCTGATAATATGTTATACATGAGTTTAATTGTATGAGGCACATGTTCAATGTATTAGACAGTATGTATAATTCAAATAATATATGTTATTAACTTATAAATGAACTTATGTATTGAAAAAAATTATACGTTAGATAAACAATAAAATATTAATGTGTAATTTATTATTATACGTTAATCAAATTTTGTAGTAACAATGCAATATGTTGTACGTCATTGTAAAATACTTAAATAAAAGATATGTATGTATAAGAAGATTTAGGACATCAATAAAACCTAAATTTAAATTCCAACAACAAAAAATAAAATGTATTCAAACTGTCTAACATCAACGACTGAAATAACAAAATAAATGTCTTCATACAGAGTATTATAAATAAATATTACTCTAAAGTAACAATTGCACTTTCATCAACTGATTGGAGCCAAATATTCCTAGGACGAGGAGGATCATCATTGTCACTTGTGTATGCTTCTTTAGCCTTTGTAACTCCGTAGTGCCATAACAAAGAAGCATAACGTGCACGTTGACTTTCAGCATCAAAATCACATAAATGCACCTCCAGACCTTCAATTAAAATTTCTGCATGTGCAGCCACAAAGACGCCACAGTCCCTGATTTAAAAAAATTATGAAATAATAGTCGTTTAATAATTATAACATTATTATACATGTTATAAAAATATAAACTAAAATCACTTACAAATTATCAGACGTTTGCTGTGTATGTTTTGAACGTAGTCCACATCTTATACAAAATACTTCTTTATGTCTTCGCCAAAAGCACGGTTACATAAACTACCCATATGCAATGGATGAGCCGGGACTTTGTCAATACGGTATTTCATTCCCTGAAAAAACAAAAGCATACTATAATTACATAATAATTTCACATGTATGAGGACAACTTATACATTTAAAAAATAAACTGCAGTAATGTATAATATCATACTACACATCTAAATTTTCACCTTAAACATATATGAACTATATAGCTTGACAGAAGCTATAATGAAAACCTATATAAAAATAAGACTTTCTTACAGTATATTACCACAGAAAACATAAAATACATCTTATATATAATAAGGACTTCTAATGTATAACATATTAAAATATACATCTTCAGGCTTATATTATACATTAGAATAAGCATAAGGGCAACTTATACATTTAAAAAATAAACTGCAGTAATGTATAATGTCATACTACACATCTAAATTTTTCATGTTAAACATGTATGACCTATAAGCTTGACAGAAGGTATGATGAAAAATTATACAAAAATAAAATTTTCTAACTGTATAATACAATATAAAACATAACTAATGTAATAAGAACTTCTAATGTATAACATATTGAAAGTATATATCATTAGACTTATATTATACATTAGTCTTCCAAAATAACTAATGTATAATGCCTGACATTATATGTTATACTTTCAAATAAAAACTTCAAGAATGTATAATGTTACACCATACATATAAAATATTAACATTATACATTATTTATCTATAAACTTGCTAGAATGTATAATGTAAATTTATACAAAATTCATAGATTATAATTGTATAATTCGACTAAATACAAAAACAGCCTCTTCTATATATACAAAAACTTATATTATACTTAAGTGTGTTAAATAAAGTAATGTATAATGTATAAAATCTACACCTTTGGACGCGATGACAAGTAATTTATTCTCTACCGTAAAATAAACAGGATACGAGCAAAATTGTAAACACTATTAACTATAACAGTACGTTTAATAAGTTAATAACAACAAACAACATATATGGAGACTGTTGAATGGGAAAAGAGGACTTACTGTAACGTGCATCGGCAAGGCTACCATTAGGAAAAAAATCATAGATGACCAATTTCTCTTATATACCCCAATAGAATCCACGAATTTTAACCAAATTCGGGTGCACCAATTTAGCAATTATCTTCACCTAATTCTCTAAATCTTTAAACTTTTCTATGCCACTTTCACCAATTCTTCGCACTGCCAGTGTTGTCCCATCTTCTAACACGGCCTTGTACATTATACTTGACCCACTAGCACCCAAAATATAAGTAGATTCCTTAAGTAATGTCTTTGATTCGAGTTCCCTTTCTCCATCAACCGTTACTAACTCACCTATTTTTTGTTTTGTTGTATTGACGTGATTTTGTTGATGATGATGATGACCCAATTGGGATTTTTCTTCACTTTCTTCACTTTCTGAATTGGAAGCTTTTGATAATTCATCGCCAGTTCCTTGCCTTTGTTTTCTCAAACAAGTCCATGACTTTCTAATTTGGTGAGGTTCAAAAAAAATTAATGAATAAAGTCAATAAATTCAACTAATGTTTGAAAACTTACAATGGTAAACTCTAAGTATGATTGCTTGATTTTAGGCGTGAAAAATGGAATTCAATAATGAAGGATAAACTAATTTATAATGGGAGAGATAAAAGAGAGGAAGAGACAACCTTTTTTGGATGTATAATATTAAGGAGAGTGAAAGCAAAAAATTAAGGGATTTGAGTAATTAATTTGAGATTTATGTAATTAGTTTACCAGTATGGGATTTATTGTAATAAGGTAAAGTTACCTTGTGCATATATGTAAATTTTAGATAAATTAATGTGAGTTTTCTGCAAAGTGATCCAAGTTTTACAAGTATCATATTAGTATGTTGTTCCCCAAAGGAAAATATCTTCTTTAAGAAAAATCGTTCTCGCGTCGCAAAACTTTTTAATTTCAGTTTCAATTTCTCAATTTTTCTAACACTTTTTAAATTATTGCAAATTAATCAAGTTACCTTTGAAGATAGAAACGCCCAATGGTCCCGAGGTAGATCATTCCATTGGTATTAATAAGAAATGTTTAATTAGATGTATTTATTAAATGGAATGAGATTAAGCTAATGAAATTATTGAATTTACAAGTTACAATAGTCTAACTCCCAAGTTTGAGGAGTATGGAAGTATTTTTTGTTGTTCCGGCGGGTACAAAATCAGTATCTTTTCTATACAAACTTTAATACTAAGTTCAAGAACAACTTTCAAGAACTACAATGAAGTTACAACAACTTCAAACACAAGTCCAAGAGAATAATCAAATGAACTATCAAAATAAAGTGTGTATCAACTTTAAGAAGATGAAGCATAAAATTGTAGAATCAAGTCCACGGTGCGTCCTTAAGGAATTTATTCCCCTCAAGTACCTGAGGTTATGGAATCTTCCCTCCTAGGATAAAATGATTCTCTTTCTGAAAATAACAGTACCTCAAATTTTTAGAAACTTCGAACACACTCAATGATTTGATGATCACATGAGAGTTTTTAGAAGAAGAAGAAGATTGTTTTTCTACTAAAAAATAATTGTCTTTAATTGAGGAAAAATTCAGGTATTTATAGACATCAAGGTGTTTCTTAATAAAGAGAAGCAATGGTTTAGAAAGGTGCACCCCTTCGTAAAGGTGCAACTCTTCGAAAAAGGTGCAACTCTTCAAAAATGTCACAACCATTGGAAAGGTCATGTCCATTCAATCCAAAAAGGTGCCTACTCAAATTGCATTCTTTCTCTTAGTGTCGTTCCAAAAAAAAAAACACCACCTTTTTATTTTCCATTCACACCTCTTAATAACCCAACAATCTCCCACATGAATGGGAAATGACTATCTTATAAAAAAAATTACGGATAAGTATGTGATCAACAAGCAAAGACTAATTGCATCTAGATAAATGGATTTTCCTTTGAACTTTTCATAGTTAACATAAATCGGATGCATTCGATCAATCGATAGATTTGATATCTTTGAACCGTCGAGCTTTAATCTACACCTAGACAACACATATCACACAACCAACCTTTTATCATTTATGGTCCTCACAATTTTATTTGTTTCAGCCATGAACACATTTTGGTTTCATGAGAGCAAAGAGAATAAGAATTTACTAACCTTCTCCTTGAAGCGACTTCCACTTCACCCTCACATAGGTGATTTTTAAACGTTCAATCCTGTAGATTAAACTATTTGGTCAAATCTGTCAAATTTAGATAACCATTGAAAATCTTCATACCATAAGTCTTATTCTTGTTTCCTAAACATTGTCTACATCATGAGAATGGGTTGAGTATATTGACAATGTTGAATCGTCAGTCACAACTTTATTTGATCTCCTTGAACCTAGCTCTTGGGATCTCTAGTCTGCTAGGTAGAGTTACCGTCATGCTGACTTGTCCTAGGCTGTGAATCTATTTCCTTTGATATTTTCTCAACCCCCTCTCTAGATAGTCCTTTTGTAAGTGGATCCAACACTTTATTCTTTGACTTAACATAGTCTACAGTGATAATTCCACTAGAGAGTAGTTCTCTAATGGTATTATGTCTCCGTCTTATATGAAGAGATTTATCATTATACATCATGTTTCCTGCCATACCTATCGCCGCTTGGCTATCATAGTGTATACATACTGGTACTAATAGTTTGGGCCAATAAGTAATATACTCCAAGAAATTTTGGAGTCATTCAACTTCTTCATCGACTTTATCTAATGCGATAAATTCAGATTCCATTGTAGAGCGGGAAATACATGTCTGTTTGGACAATTTTTAAGAGACTACTCCTCCATCTAAAGTAAATACAAATCCACTTGTGGATTTTTACTTCATTCGATTCGGTGATCCAATTTGCATCACTATATCTTTCAATTACTGATGAATATTTATTATAATTTAAGGCATAGTCTTAAGTGTATTTAAGATACCCTAAAACTCTTTTCATTGCCATCCAATGAATTTTATTGGAATTAATCGTGTACCAACTCAATTTACAAATAGCACATGTTATGTCTGGACGTGTACAGTTCATGATATACATTAAACATCCCAACAATCTTGCGTAGTCCAACTGTGAGTCACTTTCACCTTTATTCTTTTGAAATGCAAAGCTCATGTCTAATGGAATCTTGTAAATATCGAAATCCAAATACTTGAACTTGTCAAGTAACTTTTCAATGTAATGAGATTGTGACAATACCAAACCCTGTGGAGTTTTATGAATTCTTATTTCTAAAATCACATCCACAACTCCAAGGTCTTTCATATCAAACTTTTCCTTAAGCATTCGTTTTGTAGCATTTATTTCAGAAATGTCTCTACTGATGATCAATAAATTATTCACATACAAACAAACAATGACCTTATGATTTGGAGTATCTTTAATGTAAACACATTTATCACATTCGTTTATCTTAAATCAGTTTACCAAAATAGTTTGGTCAAACTTTTCATGTCACTGTTTAGGTGCTTGTTTTAGTCCATAAAATGACTTAACAAGTTTGTACATTTTTTTTCTTTATCATAAACCACAAAACCCTCGGGCTGTTCCATGCAAATTTACTCCTCAAATTCTTCATTTAAGAATGTTGTTTTAACATCCATTTGATGGATTTCAAGACCATATACCGCCACCAAGACAACTACCATTCGAATTGATGTTATCCTTGTTACAGGTGAGTAGATATCAAAAAAATTAAGGTCTTCCTTCTGTTTGAAGCCTTTTATTACAAGTCTTGCTTTGTATCTTTCAATAGTACCATCCGCTTTTATTTTTCTTTTGAAGATCCATTTAGAACCTAAGGATTTATTTCCTAGAGGAAGATCAACCAACTCCCATGTATGGTTGCTTAAGATTGAATCAATCTCACTATTGACTGCCTCTTTTTAAAAGGATGAGTCTAAAGACGACATCACTTGTTTAAATGTTTGACGCTCATTTTCTAGGAGAAATATTACAAAATCCGATCTAAACAAAGTTGATGTTCTTTGACGTGTACTACATCTTGGATTCTCATCATTATGTACATTCTTTCTTGGTTCATGTCGAGTTCGTTTAGAACCTTCACTAGACTGTACATGTCTAGTTCTATATGAATAAATGTATTCAAAGAACTCAGCATTATCTGATTCAATTACCGCATTTTCATTGATATCTGAATATTTGGATTTATGAACCAAAAACTGATATGTTTTACTATTTTTAGCATATACTATAAACACATAGTCTACAGTCTTAGGTCCTATCTTCACCCTTTTAGGCATAGGGACTTGAACTTTCGCTAGACACCCCCACACGTTGAAATATATCAAGTTGGGTTTCCTTCCTTTTCATTTTTCACATGGAATTGATAGTATCTTACTATAAAGCACTCTATTGAGTATTCTATTATCTTTAAGGATAGCTTCCCCCCACAAATTTTGCGGCAAACCTGAACTTATAAGTAAGGCATTCATCATTTTCTTTAATGTTCAATTTTTTTTTGCAATTTAATTTGATTGACGTGAATATGGGGTAGTAGTTTGATGAATAATTTTATTTTCTATGCATATCTCCGTAAAATGAGTTTCATATTGTCCATCCCTATCACTTCTTATCGTTTTGATCCTTTTCTCTAACTGATTTTCAACTTCTATTTTGTATTACCTAAACATGTTTATTGTTTCATCCTTACTATTCAGCAAATAGACATAACAGTACCTAGTGAAATTGTCAATAAAAGTTATAAAATACTTTTTTCCACTACGAGAAGGTGTTGACTTCATATCACAAATATCTGTATGGATGAAGTCTAAGAGACTGGAATTTCTTTCAACAAACTTATACAAATACTTATCATACTTAGATTCCACACATATTTGACAGTTTAATTTATTGCATTCAAAGTTAGGCAACACTTCCAAACTAGTCAGTTTTCGAAAGGTTTTATATTTAACATGTCCGAAACGACTATGCCACAAATCATTTGAATCTAGCAAGTAAGAAGAAACCTTAGCTTTCTTCATTTCAAAAACCATTACATAAAGTTTGAAAAAAGCCCTCATTGAGGTAACCCTTTCCTACACAAGTTTCATTCTTGCTTATTACAACTTTATCTGAAATAAACACACACTTAAACCCATTTTTAATGAAAAGTGTTATCGACACTAAATTTTTTCTAATAGTAGGAACATGGAGAACATTATTGAGAGTCAACACCTTGCGGAAGTCATTTTTGGAAATATCTTCCCACTTCCTTCAACCTTGGTTGTTATATTATTCCCTATGAAGATCACTTCTTTGGGACCAACGAGATCATAAGTAGCTAAAGCTTTTTTATCCGCTCAAACATGTCTAGTGGCTCCTAAATTAAACCACCATTCATTTGGATATCCAACTAGATTACTTTCAGTAATCATATTACATAGATTTTCAATCTTTCTAATTGTTTCCAACATGTTTATCTAATCTATTTTCTTGTTCTTATTAAGAACTTGACTATTTGGAGCTTTGTGGTCAACATCACTACAAATAAAGCAATGGCCTTTGAACATTTTCTTATTCTGCTCTTTATCTTGTGTTCATCTTCTTATCATTTGGAGCATCATCCTTAACAGGATTTGCAACCATCTTTGATGATTTTTCATTCAAGTCGTTATCCTCATCTATCTTGGAACGACTCACAAGATCTTTCAAATCAAATAATTCAGTTTCAATTATTATTTTTTTCAAGAATATGAGGATAAATACTAGAAAATTTGCATTGCAAGTTTGGTCAGTCAAAATGACATCATTTGTTGCTATTCTTTGAAGTTCACACCAAAATATTTTTCTAATTTCTCTGCCATTTTCATTGCTAGAGCAATACCTGAACGACTTAATGACACAATATTGATTGCCGTTGGGACAACACCATTCACAACCAAATCAATTCATTGTTCAGTTTCATTCATCATTTTTCTGTCAATCTTTGACATACTCTTTAGTATTTCAGAATACATACAATAAAGAATTTAATCTTTTGCTAATTTGTTTCTAGTCAATGATGAAGTTTTATATCTTCAAATTATCAACCGAATGAACTATGAAATATGATGAAGTATTTATGACTTCAAATCATAATCAAATTCAAACAGAGTGAAACCCTATAGATTTTAAACTCCAGAAACTAATACGGAGATTTTAGTGAATAGTGAAGTTATTGTATTCGTCGAACCAAATTTTCATACTGCTTTCTCGATGAAGTTTTCATATTCTTCTAATTGAGGGAGTAGAAATCAAAAGATTTTATTCTCCACAAAATCAAACCCAATACGGATTAACCAAATACTTGATTTATAAATGGCGATAAAAAATTTTCCCCTTCACCAAACAAGCACAAAAATAAATATTTTTATACTTTTCTTAAAATTGTTGTTTTTCTCAATTTTGATAAAATATGTATTTTTCAACAATAATTTCAAATACATGTTCAAATTAACATATGAACAATCAAATGAAGTTTTAACTCTGTATTTACAACTTTGAACTTTTAACAATAAGTTCAAACCAACTTATGAACAACAACAAAATGAAGTTCAAACTTTTTTCTGGAAAATAATGAAATCAAATGTTAAGAACTTCAACACAAGTTCAACCAACTTATGAACTATCAAAATGAAGTTTCAAGAACTTCAAACACAAGTTCAAAAAGTTGAAGAACTATCAATATGAAGTTCAAACTATTTACTGAAAAACAGTAAACAAAACAATACAAATTAGTAATAAATTCCTTAAGATTGTTGTTCCGACGGGTACAAAATCAGTATGTTTTTTATACAAACTTCAACACTAAGTTCAAGAACAACTTTCAAGAACTATAATGAAGTTACAACAACTTCAAACACAAGTTCAAATGAATAATCAAATGAACTATCAAAATGAAGTGTTTATCAACTTTAAGAAAGAAGATAAAGTAGAAAATTGTAGAATCAAGTCCACCAAATGCACGGTGTATCCTTAAGAAATTTATTTCCCTCAAGTACCCAAGGTTATGAAATCTTTTCTCCCAGGATAAAATGATTCCCTTTCTAAAAATAGCAGTACCTCAAATTTTCAAAAACTTCGAACACACTCAACGATTTGATAATCACTCGAGAGTTTTTAGAAGAAGAAGATATTATTTTTCTACTAAAAAATAATTTTCTTTACATGAGAAAAAATTCAGGTTTTTATAGCCATCAAGATGTTGCTTAATGAAGAGAAGCAATGGTTCAGAAAGATGCACCGCTTCGTAAAGGTGTAACTCTTCGAAAAAGGTGCAACTCTTCAGAAAAGTCACAACCTATTGGAAAGGTCATAACTATTCAATCTGAAAAGATACCTATCCAAATTGCATCCTTTCTTTTAGTGTCGTTCCGAAAAAACACCACCTTAATTTTCATTTTTCATTCACACCTCTTAATAACCCAATAATTTTTCCTCCAAAGGTTGGGGACTAAGATATCGGTATGTTACAATACCATTGACTCTCTATATAACACATTGTTTAGAAAATCAAACAAAAATGACACCACAATCATGATACAACAAGGATTTGAGAATGATAGAGAAAAACCCGAGGAAAGGAATTTGAGAATGATAGAGAAGAACCCGGGAAACAAAAGAGAGAGTAATTCAAGAGGCAGTATGTCATTTCATGATTTGCTTTTTTATGTACAACTCATTATAATTGAACTAGCATGGCCAGATTTGGTTTGTCCAGAAGGGATTTTTGATGAAAAAATTGTTGGTAAAATTATCGACGAGTCAAATTTCAACCATTTCTATTGAAAGTTTCTTGATAAATAAGTAATGTAATCAGTTTTAGTCTTGAACTAGTGAATTTTACTTATATACACCGACCAACAATGAAGATATTTAGGGACCGTTTGGTAGAGTGTATAAGAAAAATGCTGAATAAGATGTATTAGTAATACTTACATTGTTATTGCAAGTATTAGTAATGCTGGTATTGGTTATGCAAACATTATTTGTTATACAGTATTTGGTTTGATGTATTAAAAATAATATATAATTACATAATTTCATAAAAAAATATTTGTTTACCTAAATACACTTGTTTCCATTAAAAGCTTCAGAGACATCTCGTGACAATTAAGAAAAATGACAACATCCATCTACAAATTCACCCTCAGTAGAGGAATTGCCAACTCCAATTAATTGGGTGCTGCTCCTCAACTTTCACCCAACTTCCTTTGAAAATATCTTAAAATTTGTTTTATAGATTCATTCAAGATAAAAAAAAGTTAGTTCTTTCACCAGCTCTACTTGATCTCTACCTGCTCCTCATCTTTCCCTCAAAATCTTTGATGCTGGTGAGTAGTTCTTTCCTATGTGGTGAAATGAGTTTGTCTAAATTATCAAATTTTGACAAAATGAGTTTTGGTATGTTAATCGTAAATGGATATTCTCAGAGAAGTGGTAGATTTAATTGAAAGACTAACATGAAATTTGAGGGGTAATTTAGTAGTTCATCAAGTTAATGCATGTGTTGAAGCCTTTGTATTATTAATACATAGAAAATGGAGGGTATTAGTAATACACAATAGAATGTATAACTAATGTTTCCATTAGTTATTCACAGACAAAAAAATGAGCAAAATAAGGTACTAATAATACACATTAACTAATACATGTATTATTTTTTCAATACACTCTACCAAACGACCCCATATGCTATAAAGAATAACTTTCCAAAAAAGGTGAAATTTATGGTTATTGACTTGCTAAGAACAGAGTGACTATTAATCGACTAGTACAAGGTTCACTACGCACAACAAAATAGCAATGACATCACACCCCGATTAATTAGCTGACGGTACTTATGGTGTTCGAATTTTTCAAGAATATCAATAGATGAATGTTGAATTTTTTTTTAAATTGTATAATTTTATAGAATTCAATACAGGTACAACATCATTCTTAAAGAGTCCGAGTACTATTGGATGCAACGCTACATTGATTTGAGCAACTGCCACTAGGCTAATATATTGGTGTAAAATTAAGTAATAGGTAGAATCGTTTACCACTCTTTTAATACTCCCTTTGTTTGTTTTTTCTTGTCACTTATTTTTTAATTAAATTTTTATTTTACGTGTTATTTTTAATATATAAAAAAATCAACTTTTATTTTCCTATTACCCTTAACATTAATTGTTTTTCTCCAAATTAATTTCAAAACAAAATAGTAAACATCATATAATAGTTGTACTATCGTAAAATAGTCATATCAATGATTGTTTTTCTTAATGTGTATGTCAAGTCAAAATATGACAAGTAAAATTAAACAAAGAGAGTATATAATTGGTGTCGGAGTTAATTTATGCACACACTTTGACTAATTTCACATTTTAGTTGTCATATTCCATCAACTATACATATCATGTAAATTTATCCATCAAAACTAGGACAAATAAAAAAAAATTATCTAATATTTTTGAACTAAAATTTAAATATGAGATTTCATAATTCTGAGCTCATTTTATTGATCACTTGCCTTACAACCATTAAAAAAAGCTAATTATATTGAATTCTTCCCATACATTATTCAATTCTATCCACTCATATCTATGTCCCATACATACATACACACACACACACACACACACACATACATATATATATACTAGTTCTTCCTTGTTCTTGAATGTCATTCCCTTATAAGAACCTATTTTATCATCTTGAAGATTGCTCGGTTGTGTTGATTAAGAATTTTCTACTGTACTGCTCATAACAATGGGCGTAGGTGTTTGGTCCTTCTCCACTTTTTCTCCACTCTCGTCATCTAAAATATTCATGTCCACCCTATTCAATTTATCATTTGAAATATCTTGTTCTTGTTCTACATTCTGATTCTCTATCGGTTTTTCAACCACATACATCCTTAAAATAGGCCAAGCCAAATCACTCAGATAAGAACACAAACAAACTTAATCACTTATATTGAAAGGTAGGACCCTCTGATTTTCAAAAGAATTATACATTTAACCGATGACAAGATCTTCGGTTGGCAATTTAGTCTACAAAAGCTGATAAATAAATTCACAAAATCATCATACAAAATATCTCTTTGGACTGTCTTCCCTATCATCTCTAACATTTCATCATCCTTTCAACGCCAATAAATTGATTGCTCTTCTCGATCCATTCACCGTGACAATCAACTCCTATTGTTATTGATTCCTCCATTAATGATACCTAAAGAAATTTGTTAACAAAGTTAATAATGATAGTATAGTAAAATTAATAATAATAGTATAGTATATATAATAAAAACTATATGCACTATCATTATCATGATGAACCATTTGTTGCAACATATGACTCATTTGTTAGATTACTATTAGGTCTGTCCCAATACTGTAACATATTGCAACAGATGATTCATCTGTTGCAATAAATGAGTCATTTGTTGTAACATATGAGCAACAGATAAATTCTCTGTTGCAATAGACGACTTATCTGTTGGATTCAACTTCAGGTTCTGTCCCAGCACTATAACATAAATCCAACAGATGAGTCATATGTTGTAACAGATGAAATATCTGTTACAACAGATGCACAGATGACTTATCTATTGGATTTAACTTTAAGTTCTATCTTGGTGCTGTAACATTTCTATCTAGTGTTGTAACATGAATCCAATAGATGAGTAACCTATTGCAATAGACGACTCATCTGTTAGATTCATGTTATAAAATTAATCCAACAGGTAGGTCATTTGTTGCAACAAATGGCTTACCTGTTGGAACTACTTTAACATTAATGGAAACTATCAAACGGTTGTTATAAATGAATACAATAGTTGTTGGATAAACTATTGAAAATTGTTGAAAAAATAGCAGATATACCAGATGAGAAATTGAACTAAAAATTATTATTTTACTTACCAAAACCACCTATGAAGTAATGCCCAGTGAAATACGAATAAAATTTGATCAAAAAATTTGATCTAGTAGCAATAGCAGCATTAGTGATAGCAATAACAACAATAATGATACGAAAAACAGTAGAAGAAGATGATGAACAAAAAGAAGAAGATGATAATGAAGAAGAAGATGATTATGAAAAAGAAAAAAATCAACAATAATGAATAACCAGAGAGAAAAGCACACCAAAAGCGAAAAGAGAGAAAATAGAAGAGCAATAACCACATTTTTTCCCTCTATTTTTAATTATCAAAATTTTGTATTGGATCAAAATATAATATAAAAGATAAAATATTAGAATTTGATATTGGATCAAAATATATTAATCAATCCTAATTTCTCTTCGTCAAGTGAGAATCAAGACATTTAGGGGTCGTTTGGTACAAAGAGAAGTTATCCATGGATTAACAATACAAGGATTAGCAATACAGAGATTAATAATGCAGGGATTAGTAATACAGGGATTATTTTTTGTCAAGTGTTTGATTTATTGTATTAAAAACTAGATATATCATGTATTTTAAAACTCAACAAAATCTTTTTTACAATTATACCCTTAAATTTTTATGAGATTTTCTACTTTATTTAACTAGTCAAGTTTCTCACCCTTTGCGCAATCTTAAAAAAGTTAAAATATAAATAATAATTCTCACTCCGCTTAGTTGATCATTTATTTCTTTAAAAAAATTGAGTTTATTTAATCAAGAAAAATTTAAAACAAACAAATAATTGTCATATTATAGAGAAATAATTTTTAAAAAAATGTAAAGCACACTATGTAAGAACATCACAGATTGTTGATAATATAATTTTAGATTTTCAAGTTATATATTTATTTGACAATAATTTTTTCTATTTAAATTAATCCATCTGTAAATTGAACAATTACAAAATAGCATAAATGTAGTTCACATTCGAAAATATCAACCAACATAAGGGAGTAAATGATATTTAAGCACTTGATCCAAATACGCAAAGTAAAAAAAAGTTGGCAAATTAAAATGTAACATAACAACCAAATTTATAGTGATTAAATTTAAAATGAAACTTAAAGAAAAAATTTAATAAAAAGAATTGAGGGGTAGTTGAGTCATTTAATTCTCTTATCCATGTATTATTAAGCCATCAATAAGTAATCCCATGATTTCTTAGGGATAAGCTAATACACTCTATGGTGTATTAGCTATCCATGTATTAGGTGGGATTAAATTTAAATTGGGCAACCAAACATTGTACATAGGTGGATTAACTTTTAATCCACGGATTATTTTATTTAATACGGCCTACCAAACGAGTCATTAGTGCATAATTTGATGTTTGCAGCCTATATATATATATATATATATATTAATTCAGGTGCACTAGCTAACTTTTAGGGTGTGTTTGGTATGAAGGAAAATATTTTTCATGGAAAATATATTTCTAGAAAATGTTTTCTTGGAAAATAAGTTGGTTTCTTACTTGTTTTCTTATGTTTGGTTGGTGGATGAAAAATATTTTTTGAAAGATATTTTCTAGTGTTTGATTGGTGAATGAAAAAATATTTTTTAGAAAATACATTTTAGTGTTTAGATAAATAGTAAAACTATGTTTTAAAAAATTATTTTTGACCCTGAAAAATACTTTTTTTAGGGTGTGTTCGATATGAAGGAGGAAAAATATTTTCTAGAAAAATAAATTGTTTCTTACGTATATTCTTGTGTTCGTTATGCAAATTGGATAAGTATATGTTTTCTAAAAGTATTTGTATATGTTTAACAAAAACAATGAGAACAAATAAGATAAGAAGGGTGGGATAAGAAAAAAAATAATTTTTTTTAAAAATAAATTAAAAATTATTTTTTGAGGGAGGGAGTTGGTAGGTGGGGGTTGAGGTTGTCAAAATAGGTAGTAAGGGAGGGGTAAGAAAAAAATTTAATTTCTTTTTTTTGGGGTGGTAGTAGGGGGTGGGGTCGGGATACGGGAGTAAGGGTGGGGTAAGAAAGAGGGTGGGCGTGGGTGGGGAGGTTGGTAGGGGTGGGGTCGAATAACGGATGGAAAGAAAAAAGTTTGAATCTTTTTTTAAAAAAATTGAAGGGAGTAGGAGTTTGAGTTTCGAATTAAGAGATGAGGTAAGAAAAAATTTGAAATAATTTTTTTGAATGGGGGTGGTAGGGTATGGGAGTCGCGATAGGGAAATGAGGGTGGGTAAGGAAGAAGTTAAATTCTTTAAAAAATAAATAGAAAAATTTAAATTTTTTAAAAAATATATTAAAATTTTAATTTTTTTTCGAGGTGGAGGGGTTTGGTAGGGTGGGGGATTGGGTAGGGGGTTAAGAAAAAGTTAGATTTAAAAAAAAATAATAATTTTTTTTGGAAGGGTTGGGGGTTGGGGGTGGAGTAGGGTTTTGGATTTTGAGTAGGGGTGGAGGATTGGAGGTCGGAGTAGGGATGAGTGATTTTGAGAGTCTTATAAATATTTCAACTTAAGAGTGACATTGAAAGAGAGTTTTGAAAAATGTCGTTCTTACTTTTTGAAGGGAAATCCTTTTCCTTAGATTTGAGAAAAATGAGTTGATTTTAAAAATATTTTTCAAAACCTTTAAACCAACCAAACATGAGAAAATTAAAAAATATTTTCCAGAACACACCCTTAGTGAGTACATCTAAAAATTACTAACCACCCATGCTCATCACATTAATAAAAAGTTGATATACATAGCAACCTTTATAACTATTCTAGTAGTACATTAACTTTATCGTTGGTACTAGTTCCATTTTTAATGAAGGAATAGTTGAATAAGTGCTATATTTGTGTGATAACAAAAGTAGCTACGTGTTAATGTGGGAACTATTCCTCTTTTGGATTATTGGTATAATTAATCATAATCTAATATGCACAAAGGTGACTGGAGACATTTTCTATCTTTTTAATCAACCAATCATGGACTTGCTCTTTGCGTATCAAATTGAAAGTTCTGCTTAATCAAATAGTAGTGGACTACAGAGGTAAAATCAGCACTAACTCCAATTGCATCCTAATCAGATCCCCAACCATGGGAAGCAAGGGTGGAGATAACATGTCGATTATGGGTTCAATAAAATCTAGTTATTTTAACATTCATCACTTAATAGAGTAAAATTATAAATTCAAATTCTTAACTCGTCATATGCTTAAAGGTTAATATTTTCAGCTTTAGTTATCATGAAATTATTTGAGCGTACAAATTTTTATATGTTCTTCAGGAAATAACATGCACAAAGAAAAAGAGTGTTTCAAATTTTCGTGGCGTTGATATTTAAACTCTTAAGACAAAAATTTTAAATTTATAGACAATGAAGAATGAAGGGCTAAAATCCCAACATCAACGGCTAACTTCATCTTTGAAAGAAGAAAATATATTGTAAATAGAAATTAAGACTAGAAATTAAATGGTACCAAAAAAAAAAAAGAGACAAGAAATTAAATTAAAGCATCATCAAATGGCTACAACAGCAGATTTCCAAAACACTACTACTGATCATCTTAAGAGAGACCTAGCACTTTCTAATCACGAACTTATTATATATTATTATAATTATTTAGTAGTTTTCACCACTACTAGTAGTAATATACAAGTTTTTCAATTAAATGAACCTTCTATTAACCATCTTTTCTTGTAAAACCTTAACCAACTATGACAGTTTTTTTTTTGCTTTTCAATTAAATGAACCTCCTATTAAACCCTTTTTTTTTTTTCGATTTAACCATTCCATATTTGAAATCTGTTGTCTCCACTAATTTAGAGTCAAGTTCTTATCGAAAGCTACTCCAATCAAAATCTTTCCAAAGTGAGTCTAGAGAATAATCCCATAGGGGTGAAATAGACCCCATAATTGGTTTATTCGTTGTTTCTTCATTTTCTTCTAATAATTCAATATCTTTCCAAATTTCATCCATGGAGTAAATTTTCATACTTTCTCCACCTTGTTCTTGATCACTAGATTTCATTTCTCCTTCAGCTTTCAAGAGTTCGAGTCCACCGGTATCATAAAAATTTCTCTCATTTTCTTCGTGAGAGATTGAAGAAGAAGATGACGAGTTGGAAAATGATGAAGATGGAGAGATAGAAGACTTTTTCCTTTGTTCTTGAGCTTTCTTCCTCATATGGGTTCTCCAGTAATTTTTGATTTCGTTATCAGTTCGCCCTGGTATTTTTCGGGCAATTCTTGACCATCTAAACACCAAAAAGCAAATAATCTAAATCATACATATGGAAACTGAAGGGGGGGGGGGGGGGGAGGGGCGAGAGATTTCCAACTTGAAGTACAACGCATAAAATAATCTCGTGTTTCCCGTTGAATATTACAGAACTCCAACTTGAAGTATAACAGAGGGAAATTATAACAAATAACCAAAAGTAGAAATTAAAGGTAAATTAGGAAAAAAAAAATATGAGCATCTTCACTCGTGTAATCCACTTAAAGTATTCACCCAAGACCTTCCTAAAATTAGTGGTGAAGGTGTGTATGACTCCAGAAATTAATTGCGGATAAAATTAATAAAACAGGGTAATTGTAACCTATAATCGTAAGTAGAATGGTAAATTTGAACTTGAATGGACACTTGAAATCTACATAATCCACGCGAGAGCTCCTCCAACGGAAAATACAAAATTTGCTAATATAGCAATAGAAGTATGAATGACTCCAGAATATAACTTTGCATCAGATAAAATTAACATATTTTGTATTGTAAATTCTTACCTGTTTCCCCATTTGGAGTGAAGTTCAAGAACTACACGTTCTTCTTGAGGAGTCATCTTGCCACGTTTGAGATCAGGATTCAAGTAATTAACCCAAC
Organism: Capsicum annuum; assembly: GCF_002878395.1. Taxonomy (NCBI): domain Eukaryota; kingdom Viridiplantae; phylum Streptophyta; class Magnoliopsida; order Solanales; family Solanaceae; genus Capsicum; species Capsicum annuum. The sequence goes on from NC_061121.1 coordinate 204,327,944, forward strand.
GTAACCTGCAACTCTTTCCTGTTCTTTTCAAACCTAAATATATATATATAATTTCTTTTCAAAAAATAAGATTTACAAAGAATATATATGGAGAAATGAAGAGGAATTAAAGAAGAGAGATTAGAACTTAACTGTTGTATAGGGTAAAAGAGAGTATTTTTGTACTAATATTATACCTATACTATGGAATTTTTTTTTAATTTGTCACCCGCCAACAACCTTAGTTTCAAACCTGAAACTTTGGCCAGAAAATCCCATCGTCGATCTCCAAATAATTTAACATAAAATACAAGCTGCAGATCTTCTTCTTCTGTCCACGGTCCTCTTCTCATTATTTCCTCTTGCGCCATTTTTTTTAAACCTTTCTTTTAGATAGCTACAACTTACTCTTTTAATTTCTCACGAGTACTATTACTAGTGTACTATTGCTTCTACTTTTTATGAGTGGTTCATACACGATATAGGGTGCTTGATATTTATACTGAGAATAATTGCCTTCTTGGAGGAGCTTCTCTCCCTTTCTTTCTTTCTATTCAAAAAATAAAAAATAAAAAAAATTGTGGGGTGAGGGTGGGGATAATTAATATTTAGTTGAAATAGGCTAGTCTTCACTTTTCGCCCTTAGCAATGTACTTGTGTCTAGCAAAACAAGACATAACTCGTGAAATTTCTTAATGTAAAAATATAAATCTATGCCCCGATAAAGATTAACATTTTACTCAATAATATGGGAGTGAATGAGTGCAGTTTAGGGTCATGCGCTTGCCGACCGTTCAATTGTTTGCCGACCGTTCAATTGTTTATTTCGTAATTTTATTACATCATTTCTAAATAATTATTATATATTATTTAAATATTACTTTATAATTAAAAATTAATAATATTTAACAATAAAAAAATAAAATAGACATATATGACATGTTGACTTCATCTGTTTCAATTGTAATTTTACTATATTATCCCTAATTAATTATTATAAGTCATCTTATTAAAAAATTAATATTAAATTACTTTATAATTATGATATAAGAGTGAATGGTAGAGCAATTTACGATTCCTGTTTGCCAACCGTTCAGCTGTTTGCTACGTGATTTTATTTTATCACTCCTAAATAATTATTAAATATCATTTAAATATTAGAAGATCAATAATATTTAATAAAAAAAGTAAAATTGAAATTTATGACATGTCTGTTTCACCTGCCTCAATCGTAATTTTACTATATCACCCTTAATTAATTATTATAAATCATCTAAGTATTAAAGAATTAATATTAAAAAATTATGATAAAGTCATCTAAGTATTAAAAAAACTAATAATATTTATTGTTAAATTAACTTGACATGTTATATGAGGCCCACTTAATTTTTTTCACATATATTTTTTTATAATAATTTTTCTACATTACTTCTAATTAGTTATTATGAATCATTTAAAACATATTTGTTTCGCTGCTTCAATCATGATTTTATTATATCACTCTTAATTAACTATTATGTCATCTAACAATTGTGCCATTTAAATCGAAATAGAAGAAAAAGTATTACAAATCAAAATAAATTTAAAAATTAAATTATTTAAAAAATATATTTGACTATCAACGCCACAAAATTTTTGACAAGGAGAATAACATATATTAATTAAAAATTACGTAAAATTTATTATAAATTATAGCTGTTAACAACTTAAATATCTAAAAAAAAATTAATTTGTTATATATTTTTAAAAAAAATACGTAAATTTTTTTTTTTTACAAATCACAATGATTGGCAACTTTAAAAATTTAAAGATCAATTTGTTTGCTTTGGCACAACTTCATTGGTCTTTTTCCTTGCCTTCATTTTTTCATCCATTTTAATTTATTTGTCTTATTTTCTTAATTGGTTACATATTTCAAAAAATAAAATATTTGAATGACTCTCAAAATTATATCAGTGCACTTAAATTGAATTAGTACAATATTTAACAGCTTAAAATATCTAAAAAAAATAATCTGTTATATATTTCAAAAAAATACGTGAATAATAATATACATCACAATAATTAATAAATTAAAAAATTAAAAAATATAAAGCATTTGATTGATTCTCGAAATTATATTAGTACCGCTTAAATTGAAATAGTTAAAAATATAATTGATTATTAATGGCACAAAAGCTTGAACAAGAAGAATAATATGTATTATTTAAAAATTACATAATAAAGTATTATAAATTATAATAGTTAACAAATGAAAATATCTAAAAAATAGTTTAATATGTTATACATTACAAAAAAAAATATACGTAGAAAAATACTATATATCATAATAATTAATAACCTAAAATTTTTAAAGATATAAAATATTTGATGAACTGTCGAAATCATTTCCGTGACACTTAAATTGAAATAGAAAAAAGATATTATAAATTTCAATAATTAAAAACTTAAATTATTTTTAAAATATAATAGACTATCAAGGCTACAAAAGTTTGAATAAACAGAGTAACACATATTATTTGAAAATTACATAAAAATTATTTTAACACACAATAGTCAACAATTTCTAAATTCTATTTGTATCACATAAATTGAGACAAAAAAAATAACATCATGGACCCTCGACATCTAGTATAAAGACTATATGTAAATAGAAGGCTTAAGTCATCGACAGACACTTGAAGTTGTCTCAAAAATTCACTTAGACTCCTTAACTAAGACCGGTATCTATTGAGCACTTATACTGTATAGAAAATGGTTCCTATTAGACACTATCGACTATTTATCAAAAATTATAAAGTGTGTATAATACACTTGCGCTGACTTGGCATAAAGGGCTAATTGTAAGATAACACATGACATTGTGGGTCCAATAATTATTAAAAATTAATTATAAATTTTTTTAAAAAATAAAAATAAAAATTGGTTCCCTTCAACCCCTACCCCATCCCCACGGGACTTTCAATTAAAAAGGACAAACAAGTTGCCCAATTAAGTGAAAGTCCTCCAAGTTTTTTAAATTGGGTGGGAGGGACAAAAGTTTTTTGAGTTTTTTTTTTTTAAGTTTTTCCGTTCCAACAACTTGTCCCAGTTGTAGAACAACTTTAGTAGTTGTTCGACAACTAGGCGCAGTTGTCGAACAACTACCAAAGTTGTTCAACAACTGCGCAAGTTGTTCAACAACTAAGCAAAGCTGTTCGACAACTGCGCCTTATTGTTGAACAACTAGGCGTAGTTGTTTGACAACTGAGAGAAGTTGTTCAACAACTGCGCGAAGTTATTCAGACAACTAATGTAGTTGTCCAACAACTATCTGAGTTGTTCAAGGGCCTTAGTTTTTTTAAGGGACAAGTTTGTGGGGCCCACTTGTCCCCCTTTTTTAATTGAAAACTTGGAAGGACCTTCTGGCTTATTTTTCTCCATCTCCCCAAACCACCCACTCTTTCATCTTTTCTTCATTTTCTTGCCATTTTTTTCTCCATCTTCTAATTTTTTTTATATCTGATTTGAGCTCCTGAAAATTCATGGTATTGTTCAATGTAAATATTTACCAAACATCAAGGTTTTAAAAATGAATATAATGGTGGAAGCACAAATAGGTAACATTTCACATTTGCATTCTCAAGTATCCAAAGGATCCTCAAATTCTCATGGCAGTGCCATCTATAGGTATCAAAATATTTGTATCAGTGAAGATAGTCAAAAGAAAAAGAAAAGAACATTTTTTACTACCTCCTCCCCTCGCCCCTCGCCCCTCGCCCCTCGACTCCCGCCCCCTTCTTATCATCTTCTTCTCTATTTCCACATCTTTGATGTTGTAAAAAAAGAAAGATTTTTTTCCACATCTTTGATGTTGTTGATAATAGTGAAGAATGGTTACTCATTTTTCGCTTAATGGAGTTTCTCCATTCTTTGATGTTATCTTCAATGGTGAAGATTGATTAGTAATTTTGTTGTTGTTAATGAAGTTGTTGATTTTCAACTGATTTGGTGGATTTTGGTTTGAAGCTTTTTTTCAAATTGCTGGACTCTAAATTTGTTGAGAAACAAATGCAAACAAAATAGATGAAACAATGTATATATACAATTAATGTAATTGGTGGAGAAATAATGTAATTCCATCTTCTTCTCCATTTTCTGCAGCTGATTTTCTGTAATTGATGGAGAAATAATGTAATTATTGTTAATAGTTCATGAAGTTGTCCATCTTCTTCTCCATTTTCAACTGATTTGATGGATAATGTAATTCCATCTTCTTCTCCAATTAATGCTATCAAAGGGGGAGTCGAAGACGATGAAAAAGGGGAAAGGGGTTGAAGGCGACGAGGAAGGGTGGGGTGGGGGTTGTGAAGAAGATGATGACTTGGGGGCGGGGGGCTTTTCCTTTTTTCTTTTTAAATTAAAATATTAGAATAATTAAAAATTATATTAATAAAATAATTTAAATATAAGTTTTTTAATTAAAAAATAAGTAAAATATTATTTATTCTATTATTCACACAATCTCCTTATCAAATCAGCATTTTGTGCCTAATAGGTATCAATTTTAGCACTTGGGGTGCGTCATAGGTACAGACCTTAGTTGAGGGGTCTAAGTGAATTTTTGGGATAACTTTTTAAGTATCTGCCGATGATTTAAGCCTAAATAGAACCAGCCAAGAAAATTGTGAAGGTTTGTAATACGGAAATTTTTTTCTTTGAGTAATGACTTTGTCCTTAATTTATAAAAAGTGTGAAGGTTTGCAATACGGATTTTTTCTCCTTTGAGTAATGACCTTTTCCTTAATTTCTTAGAAAATAATTTAGTATTCTCTGTCTGTTATAGTTTACATGAAATGCTTTTTTTTAAGTCAGTTGTAAAATGATTGGCAGATCTCTGTATTTAAAAATAATTAATTTTATATTTATCATTTTATCCTAAACAAGCAGTCTCGAGCTCAAAAGACTAAGCTAGAGTAGATATGGGAGGATCAACCTCGAACGAAGTAAGCTCACCCTGCTCCGAATCAGTACTGAAAGGTAGGAATCATGTCAATGTCGGTTGCTACTATTCAGATCTACATCAGGGAAAAGATACAGAAGTGTAGTATGAGTACCAAAGCAATGGGTACTCAGTAGGCATCATCGGCCGATTGAACTCAATACAGAAACGATATAACTACAATGCAAGGATGTAATCTAAGTCAACAGTAAAAAGGGACAGAAAGGTAAACAACTGCCAAGCTACACCAATGAGATAAAGGAATAACTGTAAGTGATATAGAAAATAAATAACGCAGTAATTACAGAGAAATCAAACATAACCTAAATGGGCCCTCATAATCCTGCTAGGCACACAACATAACCTAACTGGGCCCTCATAAGCCCGCTAGACACACTGAAAAAGACAATTAACCCAACCGTACCCCCATAAGTCGGTGGGACACACAAGTAGCAATTAAAGAAAATAAACGTAAATAATCTGTAACTGAGCCAATCCCAAGAAATCATGATAGTCATCCAGATGTGCACTGGACTTGAACCGGTATCAATGGGTAGTAAGAAGAGGCCAGATACTGACTCGAACCTGTAGTGATGGATAATAATAAGAGGACACATGCCGTATTCGAACCGGACATAGTGGGTAATAATGATAGGCCACATATATAACATACACCATAACTCATAATCAGATGCCGGACTCGAACCGAAACTCATAGTAACCATAATAATCAAATGCCAAATTAAATTAAATAATCTACAATATATTTCGATATAACTAAAATTCTCAAACAAACTGCTTGAAAATCGAACTATCAGTCCCAACAAGTCATAAATAACTTGGGTTAATTATAGAAAATCTCTGAATATAAAAAATGTGTGAAAATACAAAAAAAATGAACGTGATGGTCATTACAGTACCTTCACATAAAGGCAGCAAAAAAATCTTTAATCCGCGACTGTCATACTTATCTTTAAAACTGATGTATAAACCCTATGGATGCTTAAAAAGGTTTTTATATTTTTGACACACCTCACCAACAATTGAAGTGTAGACAATTGGAAGTAACTCTTCCACATTATCAAGAAGAAGCTGGTAGAACAACCTTTCATTTCGTTCGTGCAAGTTACAATCACACCCAATAGAGGGAAAAGTAAGCAAAAAAGCAGACAAAGTTGGGATATACCTCAGCTGACAGTGACAAAGTTGGAATCAAGGTATTGCATTCAACTTTCAAATGAAAAATAAAAACTAACACATGTTTTTAAGGATACTTCTAATTCCATCATCGCGACATATTTGTGCAGAGGGACATCAAAGCCTTGGGCTTATGAACACGAACCCGTCAACAATATCCTTGATGCTGTCAATGTATATTGAGATCCACACAGTTGATTTTCATCTTAAAAACTTTGTTTCTACAATTTATGAACTCTCCTTTGCTTCAAACTTGAATTTAGGCCATTAAGCCACCTATCTTAATTTGCATATCCCAAAATAGAAAAGTGGAAAGTAAAGATGAACGGAGGAAGTACCTTGCATCTTTAGCATATGGAAACAATAGCCAATATGGTGAACCAACTGAGGGAGAGTTAAGTCTCTCTTAGTGTTTTTTCTATTGTAGCACAAAGGAAAAGCTACAGCTAAGTACTCCATGTAAAATTACTCAAGCATAATATCAAATACTATGGTACACAATCCACCTCTAAATTTGTCATTTTTTATAGCGAACAAAAATGGCCAAAAGTATGTCATATGATCAAAATGGAGTAGAATTGAAAATGGAGTGGAGAATATGGAGTCATTCTCACTACTATTAACTCCTCAATCTCACTATTTGTATTATGCAACGTGTTAGCAAAATTCCTTCTTATTATTTAGATGTAAACTAAATTATCAACTCCTTATCCTCACAATTCGTATTATAGAAAGTTTCAATGAAGTTCCTTCTCAATTTTCACATGAAAATCAAATTATCTAAACTATCACTACATTTTAGGAGATTAATCTTAAATAAGTTACAACTCTCCAACCATTATCCGTTCCAATCCTCCAAATATAAAAGATCTATAAAGTATTGAGAAAACAATTAATGATAAATAAAAAAACTAACCAACACAAAAAGTAAAAAATACTAAAATCCCTTCGAGCAGCACCAAAGTAATAAGGTTAAATTGGAGTTAGAAAGTATCAATTTTGTAGAGAGGTTTTAGTAATAGGGACTTGAAATATTGTGAGAGTTTTTCTTATTTTAGATATTAAGCTCATAAAATGGTTCATACTTACTCTGTTCCACATTCAGGTCACTTTCCAACTACAGATGCAAATTAGACTCAAAGTTTAGTGACCTCAACCTCTAAAGAATAAGATAGCAACGAGCAACATGTCATTCGCAATCAAATAATGGTTTACCCTCTTCAACATCTGCAAACTCGGGTAGAAGTCTCCCGTCCTCTTGGACCTTTCTCTACAAAATCAAATGACAACTCACACAAAAGAAAAAGAACATTGAACTTATGCCATGCTCTTAAAATTAGGTAATCCTACTTTGAAAATGGGCTTCGGCTTAAAGACTTTCCTTAGAATTTCTAAAAAACAGATTATATATGGGTGTTAATGAAAATTAGTGCAGAGAACAGAGATGTTAAAAATATGATAAATTTGAAGAAAGAAGGAGGTGATGGATAAAAGAATGAAATTAGAAGTGAATACAGCTGTTCCCCACACAGAAAAACATGTATATTAAAAAAAAGAAAAGAGTACATATACATGGTTGTAGTAAATCAAATGTACAACTAATATTTCTTTTAGAACAATAACAGAATGCAGAGATAGTCCTCTGCTTGTTGGCTTATAAAATATAGTAATGAGAAGTTTATATAATCAAAAGCAAGTAATATTATTTTTACATGTTTATTTATTTTCTCCTTATTTTTAATGTTTAAGCCATAAAATTATGAGTCATATACAATCAAATTTCTCTGTAGTGACAACATATGTTTAAAAATCCCATAGCTGCTATAAAGAGATGTTATTAAATATATATACTGATATTTTGCATTTAGATCTCGTTAGTTGTTATAAATAAAGGTATGAAAAATTAGAAAGAGAATGAATATAAAAAAAAAGGCAAATATTAATAGGTTTTTACTCATGAAATTATCAAATAACTGATGTGCACCGCGCAAATGTAATTTTTTTTTCTTTAAATTAGATATTTATCATTGAAATTTACTGAGTACATAACATAAATATTGATTACCATAAATATTTTGATATTTTATTTTATACATAATATATTTATTACAAAATATTATTACGTAATATTTGAGTATGATATTATAGAGATGTAATTTTGCAAAGAGTGTACCGTTATAGTAAATGCCATTACTGTTATAGATAAAATATTGTTATAGAGAAATAACATATAATATAAAAAATAATTTCGAAGAAAATCAGATCGATATAATAAAATACTATTTACAATGAGATAATGTTATAGAGAAATCTCATTATACTATTTATTGTACAATTCAGTATATTTTACACAAAATTTATGTCTTAAGAGCACCCGGTTCATATGAAAACAATACCAATAAATCCCATCCGCTCCTGTTTCCAACTAGACAACTATTTCATTAACATGTTTAGGATCATAAAATTTTGATTTTTTTTCTTAAATTATGTATCAATATAATATATTCAAATTTCAAACTATGCATATAATATACTTTTTGATCATTTTTACTTGTCACATTAAGAAAATAATTATTAACATAATTATTTTTAACATAGTATCCCTATTAATTAATGTTTACTATTATGTTTTGAAATTAGTTTGAAGAACAAGCAACTAAATGTTAAAAATGACCAAAAAAAAAAAAAATTCAATTAAGAAATAACTGTGAAGTAATTCAGAATGGAGGGAGTAAGTAGGAATGAAAGGAGTAACTACCTTTCTGTCCATATTGTGATGTCTTTATGCCCTTAAATCTTAATCATAAGAATATCTTTTCAGTATTTTTTATATATTCTTAATTGTCTCATTCAATTAATACTTCATTAATTAAAACTAACTGATATTTTCTTATAAAAACGTTAAAAATAGTTTTTTTTTAAACAAAAATTCAGTATGTTAAAATAAGTTATATGTGAGATCGAGAAGAGTTTGTGAGTCTATTATGACCAAACAAGTGGCTCAATTATTGGAGAGTAATGTTGCATGCTAGTATACGATGAAAGCCATGATGACAAATGAAGATAAGAGGGTGATATGTGGATGTAACTTTCATTTAATAAAAATTATTAAAACTTGTTACCCATTATACATCTGTATTCTTCTTTGGAAATTATTTTATCGTTTCAACACAATCATCATATAAGGGAAATATTAAACCACTAAAAATAGTTATAAACATCAATTTTGTGCGTTTGAATACCATCGAGATATACATTTTACATAACCGTATTGGCGTATTCCTGAAAATATACAATAGTTGAATGACAGTATTGTATACAATTATGCTGTATAGTGTGTGAATCATACACCCTGACGATATGCAATATACATACTTATTGGATATTTTTGTAATATTTTTTTTCAAAATAGGTATAAATGGAGTAATAATTTTTAATGAATATTTTTTTGGTAATTGTATTTTACTTCATGGTCATTAGTATTAATCTTCCTGTTATTTGTAATAAGGTTTATAAACAAAGAGCAGTCGTTGTCAGATATTTTTTACTTAAAAAGAAAATGACTTTTCTAGTAAAACGCAGAAAACAAATTTCACAATTAGCTTCCACATGGATTGTATCTTATAGCCCCTATACCCATCCCCAACACCTTATTTTCACTTCTAAACCTGTAGGCCCCATGCCCATCACCTCACACCCCCACGCCCACCCCACGCCCACCTCCTCACCACATTTCAGTGGCGGAATCAGAATTTTTATTAAGAGGGTTCAAAAGTAAATATACGAGATTAATTGAAGGGGGTTCAACATTTACTATATATATATATTAAAAATATTTTTAACCATGTAAAATAGTATAATTTTCCGACAAAAGAGGTATGAAGCTCCTGAATTGTATGTAGATCCGCCACTGCCACATCCCATATTAAGTTGAGATACCACCAAACTAAAAAAGTTACTAAAATATGTCATATATTTAAAATAGCACTAAAATAGGTTTAACTCACAAAAAATGTTAGTTATGCAAATTTTTTTTAACGGAAGCCAACAAACGCAGTGAACTATTTTTGAAAGTATATAACTCATAGAAATTGTGAGTTACTCATTTTTTTTTACATAACTCATAATTTTTGTGAGTTATACATTTTATTTATTTTAATATAACTCACAAAAATTGTGAGTTATGTACATAATTCACAAAAATTGTGAGTTATTCATTTTATTTCAACATAACTCACAAAAATTATGAGTTATCCATTTTTATTTTAACATAACTCACAAAAAAGTGAGCTATATACATAACTCACAAAAATTATGAGTCATTTTGATTTAATTTATACATTTTCCTTCTATTATATAACTCCATTCATAACAAAACATTTTCTCTTGGGTAGCAGTTGCAGCTGCCTATAATAGGTTGTTTAGTCAGACACTTTAGAATGCCCTATGATAATTCACTTTTAAGTGCCTTAAACAGTAACAGTGATAGGCAAACAGAGCCCTCAAAAATTCAGTCAACAATCCATCGTCACTGATAATCCATTCTCCATAATTTACCATTCCTTGTGATGAGAAGGAATTTGAATACTGTCCGACTATAAACAAATTAAAATCATTACTTTTTATTTTCTTTCTTCTAAAAATTGATTCTATAAATTCTTTGTAACCAATTGAAACTGGATACTTCGCGTTGGACTTGGGGGACATACTATAATATATTGTATTTATCTCGTGAATAATTTCTTCATCCCAAAATAGTGCAACTTTAACACGTTTAAAATTCATTCTCTAAGATTTGATTATATTTTGAAAAGATAAATTGAGTTTGAAGAAAATTGAAAAAGAAGAATTGAAGTTGAAGAAGAAGAATTCAATATGATGAAGAAGAATTTGAAAAACTTATATAAAGAATAAATGTATACGAATGTTAAATAGGAGAATTTGAAAAGTGTATGACTCATTTTTTTTGCGAGTTATGCATTCTATTTTAATATAACTCACAAAAAAAGTGAGTTATGTACATGACTCACTTTTTTTTGAGTTATATAATAGAAGAAAAACATATAAATTAAATCAAAATGACTCACAATTTTTGTGAGTTATGTATATAACTTACTTTTTTTGTGAGTTATGCTAAAATAAAAATGGATAACTCACAATTTTTGTGAGTTACGTTAAAATAAATAAAATGTATAACTTACAAAAGTTGTAAGTTATGTAAAGAAAAATGAATAGCCCACAATTTTTGTGAGTTATATACTTTTCAAAAACACTTCACAGCGTTAGTTAACTTCTGTTAAATTATTCTACATAACTCACATTTTCATGAGTTAAGCCTATTTTGATACTATTTTAAAAATATAATATATTTTGATTACTCCTATACCGAACATAGAAAAATATGTAAAGAAATAACTTAATCTTTGAAAAACTTTTTCTTTCGTCTGACCACATCTTGGTGTTTATCATTTCTCGAATTGATAAATATCAAATGCGGATAAACACTAGACCTGCTTGGGTCATGTAGTACATTATAAGCTCTTGGTGCTTTTAATGTCTCTTGACTTCAGCTAAGGCCATTCAGTTACTACTAAAATGATAATAGGATCTATAAATAAAAGATATGAAGGAGCTAGTAGGGCTGTTCAAAATCGAATCGTAACTGTTAATTTAATTATAAAATTAATTTATTGACTTATTGGAAATGAGTTAGGAGATTAATGGTTGGAGAATGGATTAAATTTTTATAATTAATGACTTATTGATGAGGGGACGGATTACTCAATTTTATTATCGGGTAAACCGTTAATCTATTAAGAATTATTATCATTATATTTTTATCCTAGATATTTAAGTAACTTTTGTCAATCCAACATATAAAACTCCATTTATTAGTCTATTCACTTTCTTAATTTAGAAAATAACATGCCACTTCTTCTGACGTCTAACCATAAAATGCAGTCAGACTTCCTAAAATGTAAAGAAAATTTGAAATTAATTCTTAAATTAAAACATAAATTATTCTTGACAACACAAATGATTGCAACAAAAATGAAACAACCCAAATGTGTCCTTCACAAAGTTTGATACAAAACATAAAAATTCAAATAATATTGAAGTTTTGATTTTTCTGTCAATCCAGTAATTAAAAATGTTTCTACAGAAATTTTAGGTTTAAAAGAAAATTCTTATTTGATTCTATGTTTTAATCTATTAAATAACTATACGAACAAAACTCAAGAAGTCTAAAAGATTGATAAATAGATCAATCATAATATACAAAGAATCTAGTCGGTGAAGAAATAGAGGAACTATCAATAATCACTCGATATTTTATTATCTTTTAAATTTATCCGTTACATCATCCGATAACCATCTGTTAATTGCTAATCCAATATCGAATCAACCGTTATCTTATTAGGTGATTAGTGGATTAATATATTTAAAAGTCGATAATCAATAAGTCAAATTATTAAATATAATTATTCAATCGATCCAATCGATAAGCAGCCTAGGAGCTAGAGGTTAAAAGAAATAAAATAAGAGAAAAAAAAGTTTCAAAAGTAGGAAATAGTAATAATATGAAATGCAAAGGCTAGCTTGTTGGATCAGATTGTACATAAGTGGAAACCAGATGCTAGAAACAAAATAAGATAAAAGTTGAAATGGTCAATCAGAAGAAAATATTCATGTCTGTCTCATGTACATATCAAATCTGTTATAAATGTACAACATAAGATAAAAGTTGAAATGGTCAATCAGAAGAAAATATTCATGTCTGTCTCATGTACATATCAAATCTGTTATATAAATGTATTTATATTATAATGAATGTCTATTAATATCTATCAAAATTTAGTTGATGTCTATCAAGATTTAAAATATCTGTCTTTTAGTCAGAAACTAGAAGTATTTTTCTCTATAAATAGAGGGATTTTGTTCATTGTATTCTCAATCTTATGATCTCTCATCGCTCAAGAGAAATAATAATTACTCTCTATTTATTCTTATTCTTGCTTTATATTTTCTTATTCTTACTTTTATATTTCATAACACACTATCAGCACGAAACTCTGCCAAGCACGAGACTCTGCGAAGCACGGGACTCTGCCATATAAGGTGCGATTATAAATCTAAAGGTAATTTCAAATTTAGTAATTCCTTATCTTATATGTCTTTTGCTCCTAATAATATAATTATTATTGGATTTGAGAAAAAATAATTGATTTGGAACCATTTATATTTTAAATTTATTCCTTAAGAATAATATTATCAAAAGGGATGATAATATGTTGGATTTAAGTCCCATCAATTTATGCCTAAGACGTATTTATATAGATAAGACATTGAGTTTGAATCTCAGTGCACCAGATTGATGATATAATGATGGCTAAGGCAAAATAATATATTTTGATGAAAAGTCATGAAATTTGTTCCATTGACTATGCTCCATTTCAAGAAGTGAATGCGGTAGCAATATATGATGTATTCTGAAAGATATGTTAAGAGAAAAAATTATCCACATTATATGCATACCTCAATTTGCTCTTGAATTAACAATATTTTGCAAGAGGTTACAAACTATCATTATTTGATAGACTTAAGGCACGATTATATTTCATTTCTGGGGAATGAGAACCTTATGAGCTAACGTGCACTTATCACAACTCACCTCCGAATGAGACAGAATAACTGAGAATAGTTATTTTAAAATCTACATCTAAAGTAGTAAATTTGAAATTTATTCATGTAATAGTAAATATGAAATTTACTAAAGAAAAAAAAATACATGTAATGGTAAGCTTGAAGTTTACTACTATAAATAAGTTCATAAGTTGACATAAACGATTATGACATCTCGAAGATGTGCATACTGAGTATTAGACATGTATTGAAGAAATAGACGATTCTTCAAGAATTGTTTATGTCTCTTGTTCTCATGATAAGTTGGTTGGACCAACTAGTATTGGGACTGGACCCCTTAAAATCTGAAAAAATATAAAAGGTGAATATGGGTCCGTTCATCAGTCATGTGATATGTTAAGTTGTATTGATATAAGATGATCACATGTACATTTATTGTCAACCTACAGTTTGACATTAATAAAGTTGCTTGCTCAATAAAATTGAGTTAAGAGCCTAACTTTCAGATTGTGTAATCAAGACAATTCATCTTGATGATGATGGTTTGGCATTGAATGCCTTCAATAAATAGCTAAATCATTACTAATGAGAACAAAGTTTCATGTGTTAGTTTGAAATTTGATATGTTGCATACAATAACACTTGTATGTATTAGACCAATAAATTATGATTATTTCTTCCTTCTCAATTGATTCAAGGTTAGGAACTAACTATTCCATCTAATAATTTTGATGTGCGGTATACGATTAATGAATATAATGAATATACCATGTACACATAGATGGAGGATGTATGTTAGTTTTCCTAACATAAGAGGGAGATCATAAGCAACTATGAAATATATTAGGAATTATCATCAGATCCTCATTCAAAAGATAATTCTAATCAAATATCGAACGCATCTTATATTTAAGCTACAAGTGTTCCTATTTTGTGTTCATAAAGGACAAAGTCTATGCATGCGTGAATCATGGTAGACCAATCGGTTTCAAATAAAATAATTCTTGGAAAGGATAAGGAGCAAATAATCATAATAAGAAGACAATGTGCTCTTGAAGAACCTACGATATAACACTTCATGAAATCTTATGAGAGGTTCAAGTACCTGAAAATAATAAAGTGATTAGATCTCAAAATGTTATATCACACTGTGAACCGACACGAAATGATATATCATTAATATCTTTGATACAATATTTGCACAATATTGTGAGAGATTACGAGGATCCAGATTCTACATTTATTTAAGAATGCTAGCGTAGAAACATTTACAAAGTGACATGAAAGGATGCATCTTGGTAAGTGTAAAACTTATTTGATTTGTAGTCCAGATACTTGAAGATGTCACATATGAAATGTTGAATATTGTCACTTGACAAAATTTAAATGAACACTTTCTAAGGATTCAAAATGTTTGAAGCATATAAAAGTTTTTGGGAAACTTATTTAGAATTCTAATATTGTATAAACTTATAGCTTGAAGATTATTGAAACTCTTGGAGAGTTTTCAAAAGCAATATGTTACTTGTTGAAATGAGAAATGTACCAATTTGTATAGGTTATGAAGTACCATATCTTAGTACAGTTGACGTACTGATGTATCTGACAAATACTACAAGGACTGGTATAACCTTTTCAGTCAACTTGTTAGCAAGGTATATTTCTCCTCCTACTAGGAGACATCAAAATGGGATAAAAGACATGATCTTATTTTATTCTAAAGATTATTGTCCCAATCTTATTAGTCATGCTGATATTGGGTACTTATTTGGCCCACATAAATCTCGATCTCAAACATAAAATATGTTCATATGTGGGGACACTGTCATATCTTGGAGATATACAAAGCAGTGTATCTAGCCACTTTATTGAATCATGATGAGATAATAGCTATTCATGAAGCTAGCCGAGAATATGTATGATTGAGGTCCATGATATATCTCATTCGAAAAAAATATGGTTTGAAATATGACAATGTACCCATAGTTTTATACAGAGATAATGCAGCATGCATAACGTATTATAAGGGAGAGTTCATAAAAGGAGATAGAACGAAGTACACATTATCAAAATTTTTCGACATATGTGAGCTACAAAAGAATGGTGATATTATCGTGCAACAAATTTGTTCAAGTGACAATGTGGCTGATTTATTCACCAAATCTTCTCGAATTGCAACTTTCAAAAAGATGGTGTACAAGATCAGGATGCAAAGGTTCAAGGATGTTCTCATTAGGGGGAGTTAATACGCGCGGTACTCTTTTTTCCTTTCAAGGTTTTGTCCCACCGGGTTTTCCTTGTAAGATTTTTAATGAGGCAACCAAAATGCGTATTGTTAGAGATGTGTACTTTTTTTCCTTCATAAGATTTTTTTCTCACTAGGTTTTTTCTAGTAAGGTTTTAACGAGGCACATTATCAATCTAGACATTTAAGGGGGAGTGTTATATATGTATTTACATTATAGTGAATGTCTATCAACATCTATCAAGATCTAGTTGATATCTATCAGTATTTGAAGTATTTATCTTTTAGTTAGAAACTAGGAGTATTTTCTCTTATAAATATAGGGGTTTTATTCATTGTATTCTTAATCTTATGATCTCTCATCGCTCAAGAGAAATAATAATTACTCTCTATTCTTCTCTCTGTTTATTCTTGTTCTTACTTTTATATTTCATAACAAAATCAAATTATTTAATATTAATTATTATTAAGTGTATAAATTAAAGTCCACAACAAATTAATAATAAATTTGGTATAATATCATAAAGTAGGCTTTAGAAAGGATGTACATACAAAAATTATTTCTAATAGAATCTTGGCTTAACAAAAAAACAGTTCAAAATGGTTTGAAAAAATAACAAAAATGAAGAAGTTATGATAAAATACTATAGAAAGGATGCATGACAAAGTAATGCTATAATTACTAGAAATTATATATTAAAATAAATATATGTCAGTTAACTCTAATCTAATAATGTAGTAAACATTATTGTAGAAGATTTTTTTTAGAGTACTATGAATGAAAAGGTCGCGCCTTCATCCAACTCTTATGTGACGCTGAGAGACCATGAGCGCAATATTTTCTTGCCAACCATACTAGTATATCATTTCGGAAAATTTTGAATTAAAATTTAATACTTTATAAAGCATGCTAACAAGGTTGAAAAATATTGTTTTGTGTGTTTGAAGAGGCTATGGACTAACAAACCATCCCTTGAGCATGGTTACAAGTATACAACAAATAAAAATTTCAAACAGGCGCGCACAAGACCTAACTTTAAGTAACGTAAGTCATATCATACAAAGAATTATATATTACCTGTGCTACATGTCAAACTAAAGCTTTTGAATTTAGTTTTCGACACTTCAATCCGTTTGTCATTCAAACGTTCCTACAAAAGGTTATGAATATTTTACTGAAAAATATTTGACATGGAAAAATTGAAGTCATTTGACCCAAATCGCTAATAGTGAATCCTGCGATGGCAAAATGGGCTAGCCATTGATAATTTGAAATTTCAGAGAGTGAACTTGTTCCTGCAACAACAAAATGGAATTGTCATATGTGATTTTGAAATTTCAGAGAATGTGACCTCGTTCCTGCCACGGCGAAATGGAATCTCCATTTTTTGTGATTTAGGCAAAATTTCAGCTCTAAATGTTAATCTCGGTCAATCATTTCTAACTTTTGTTCAAATATTTTTCCAAGTGTGGGAACTCTCTCAGCCCCTCTTCGAGTAGATTCATCTCCTGTTAGAATATACTATTAATCATATGGTTTATGTTATTATATTATATTTTTATTCCATATAAAAATAATTTATTTTATTTATTTAATTTAATAAAATCTTTATTTAAATAAATTATTGTGCTAACATGCGTGTCCTTTACTTATATAGTAGACAATTTTGTGAACTTGAGTATTTTAACTCATGCACGAAAGATTAAAATTATAGTTCTTATAAATTAATGTCTACAATCAAAGATGAGGTAGAACAGACATCTTAATGATTGTAGCAAAAAAATTAAATATAATTTGATATTAATTATGAGAATGGTAATATTCCAAGTTGTGCTAGTACGTTTTATTTGTATTTAAGGGACCAATTAGAGATGTTCATTTATGTGCTGAATATTAATAAACGACTTTTCTAATCCATTACATGTACTTATACTTTTAATCTTGATATAATTATTATGATCTATATGCATGGTATGATTTATTATTTTAATCTATAAAAAGGTGAAACTCTTTTATGAATCAATATATTCCCAATAGATTGGATGATCACAAATCACTTAGTGAAATAATAATTATTTGATGGAAACATGCATGTCTCGGACTTGAGACAGAAGCCACCCCTTTATGGTTGGTTATAAGTTTTCACGTGACAATCCTGTAGGTTGATTTTATATCCGTCATGTGAAATAAGTTAAGCATTAAAAATAAAAATAAATAAATTAATCAATGAGTTAAATTTTTTCAGAGAATTTCATTTAATTGATTGGTGTCGGTAATTCTAACATGGAGAGTTAAATAAGATGTAATGGTAGATTTAAATCAAGGAGTTCAATTACAGATTTTTAGTGGAATAATTTGTAATTTAGTATGACATGATAATTCATTCATTTGTGAAATAATATCATAATTGGAAGCCCCAATTAATAAATTTGTGGTCTCTACTATGCCTGATTAACTAATCAATTTTGAAAAAGAAAAATGAATTTCATAGATAAAGTAATATTAATTTATTTACTGGTCTTCTATACAAATAAAAGGAAATTTAATATCAATAAACATTGCTTACATATTAATAAATACTGTTTAAAGAGTTGAAAAAGTTTTGCTCTTAATAGGGTTTATCAAGGCCGAAAAACGTTTTGCTTATTATGGTGCCATTAAGTCAGATTAATGGCTGAAATGTTTGCCTCTTCCCTTCCCTTTTTTAATGGAAGATTGATATAAATAGGGGTAGGTTTCCAGAAAGAAGTTTATCATTTTACAAAAAACAAAAGTCACTTACCCAAGAAGTGTTTATTAAACAAGGTTAACCAAGAAGTAGTAGAAGGCAGGAAACCTGACAGGCAAGGTGTTGAGCGAATCGTCACGACCCAAAATTCAAAGGGTCATGATGACACTTGTCGCGGCAAACCATGAAAAGTAAGTCTTACACCCTAATCAATACACAAAGGGGGAAAAGACAATAATAACCCCATGGTAAGGCTTCTCGAATGAAACTGAATCATACAAGTATAATAAATGCGGAAAGAAACATAACAATGCAACCATAACTCTCAAAACCAGGTGTCAACAGTATAAGAACATATCTAGTACAACCCAATTCCAAATAAAATACATAAGATATCCAAATACAAGAGAAACTATGCCTCCAGAATGAAAATAAGGACATAGTCTATCAATAAAGGCTGCAGAAGAGATCCGGATGCCTGAAAGTCATCAACTGCTTTAAAAGCTCCAATAATCACCTGAGTCAAGCAACATGGGTGCACCCAAACCCGAATCAGCACCAAAAGGGTACAACTAGAGTGAGTACTATAACAACCTAAAAATTTGATGAAATATGTAAACTTTTTGGTTTTATATAATTTGACTATTTTACCCCTCCTTCTAGTTATATTATGGTATTTATGAGGTGTGGGAGTGATTGACATGATTTTGATGCATTTTGGTAGCATTTATGTAATATTGTGATTTTTGATGGCTTCGATAGACTTATTTTTTACTTATGTGGATATGTTTTAATCCGTGTGATGACCAAACGGACTGCACCAGCAGCTCCGTAATATCGATTTTAGGCTAGGTATACCTTTGGTTTGGATCCCGGTGCACTCAAGCTCATTTCGTCCTATTGGTCGAAAAGTTGGAAAATTAAAAATATAGGTGTGGGACCCATATTTGATCAAAACAAACTCAGATGGAAAAGAGATATGAGATATGTGCTAAGGAGGAGATATTGTAATACCTTATAAAAACCTTTCTGAGAAATGTGTCGGAAAGAAGATATGAGATATGTGGCTTATATATGGGTTGACGAATCCCTCATGGGTCTTACACCAAGCTTTAGCTCTGTAGGTGTTTACGGGGATTGTACGACGATTCCAGAGGTTGCGTGAAGACCTCGTCCATCATCATCATCATCATCATCATATACATTGCAGTTACTTTATTGTGTTATATTGTATTGTATTGGCATATTGACTTGTCATCTATGTAATTGTCGTAACTTTTTTTACTTGTATTTGATGATCTTGTATATGCATGTTCCCCCTTGTTCTTCTTATATATGATATAATACGTACTTTTGTTCTATCTTGGTGTGATGTTGCAATAAATGTGAGATATATTAGAGCTGTTAGTGCAAGTGGTGTGGGCTACTGTTGTGGGATATTTTCTGATTGCAGGTGATGTTCCCTTAGTGTATATTTTGTATGCTTTATTTACTACTTTGCTTAGTTGTCCTATGATACCTACTGAGTACAAGTGGACTGTACTCATGCCTACTGCGCACTGTCACGCCTCAAATTCTATTAGGGCGGACTGGCACCTGTAACTGAGGAGGCCTGGGAGAACCAGCTCATAACCTTATACTTCCCATGCATATCTCTATGACAACCCGAAATTCGGATAGCATCATGTCGCATATAAAAGAAAATAATCACCTGTATAAGCTCGAGCACACATATATATGTATATATAATACTTGGCCGTTGGAGCCATCACGTCTACTAACAAAACACCACCTTGACTGTACATTAGGTCTACAAAGCCTCTAAACAATACACAGAGTTTAACTAAGGTCGGGACATACCCCGCCATATAACTAACTTCTATACAATACCAAAAGTGACTGGATATGACAAGGAAAGCCCCAAAACAAACTGGAGCTCACCAAAAGCAGCTGGATATCGTGGCTCCTACTTGTGCAGTGTATGAGCTGAGGTACCTATGCCTGCAGCATGAAATGTAGGTCCCCCATGGGGGACGTCAGTACGAAATATGTACTGAGTATGTAAAGCTGTAGATAACACATATGATATAAGAGCTCAATAGAAATTAGAAACAAGTGAATAAATCGTAATAGGAGTGGACCACACTTACTAGAACTTGTGACAACCTGTACATTGTATTTCTTCAATCACTTTACCTTC